>NC_034186.2:20778011-21078011 GCF_002021735.2 Oncorhynchus kisutch | reverse complement strand
GTAACAGCCTTTTCCAGAGTGGAACAGGGAACATAGTAAGAGCCTTTTCCAGAGTGGAACAGGGAACATAGTAACAGCCTTTTCCAGAGTGGAACAGGGAACATAGTAAGAGCCTTTTCCAGAGTGGAACAGGGAACATAGTAAGAGCCTTTTCCAGAGTGGAACAGGGAACATAGTAAGAGCCTTTTCCAGAGTGGAACAGGGAACATAGTAACAGCCTTTTCCAGAGTGGAACAGGGAACATAGTAAGAGCCTTTTCCACTTTGATCAGGGATACACATTCTCTGTTGGGTGTCATGCTTGCATGAGTAGGCTCTGTCTTTGTGCAGTGCTGCCTACCTCTCAGTAGGGTATATTACATACGATATGTTCAACATTGATTCCCTATGTAGTTGCATCATGCCCTTGGTATTGTAGTTGCGTGGTCAGTGTCAGGATCGGGGGTAGAGGACAGTCAACTTGGTTGCCGGTGGTTCACAAATGAGTAAAACTGTTGCTGTTAAAAGCTTCCAAATTATTCATGTTTAGAGTGAATTATTCATTTGATGTACTGTGAGAATGAATTCATGCTCCCCTGCCTACTGTTGCTTTAGATCATACCGTGGAATATAACATTCATTTAATGAGCCAGATTTGCATATAGCTTGATTGTTTATTGTCGTAATGTGTACTAAGCCTTTGTTGATATGAGAGAAGTTATGCGTTGCAGAGGAAAAGGAGAAATCACAGGTGTCTGTACTTCAGGGCTGGATCCACTCAATGAAAAGCATACTAATGAGTAATTACAAGTAGTAACAGTTCCCACCAAAGACAAGGAGGAACTCAAACACCTGATTATCTGACTACTGGGACTAAAAACCTAGACAAGTGAGACAATAATTGTTATATTTAAAAAAGGCTTCAGTAGTCTACACAGTAGATAGGCTTCACCCCAAATAGCACCCTATTCCCTATAGGAATAGGGCGGCAGGTAGCCTAGTGGTTAGTGCGTTGGACTAGTAACCAAAAGGTTGTAAGATCGAATCCCTGAGCTGACAAGGTAAAAATCTTTCATTCTGCCCCTGAGCAAGACAGTTAACCCACTGTTCCTAGGCCGTCATTGAAAATAAGAATTTGATCTTAACTGACTTGCCTCGTTATATTTAAAAAATGTAGTGCACCATATGGGCCCTGGTCAAAAGTGGTGCAGAGAATAGGGTGCCATTTGGGAAACAGACATTGTCTCCCTAAGTGGGTGGTTAGGGCAGTGTGTTCATAGTATCTTTCTTTTAGTCTGTATTTTTTCCAGAGTCAGTATCTCTCTTATAGTCTGTATTTATTCCAGAGTCAGTATCTCTCTTATAGTCTGTATTTATTCCAGTCAGTATCTCTCTTATAGTCTGTATTTATTCCAGAGTCAGTATCTCTCTTATAGTCTGTATTTATTCCAGTCAGTATCTCTCTTATAGTCTGTATTTATTCCAGTCAGTATCTCTCTTATAGTCTGTATTTATTCCAGAGTCAGTATCTCTCTTATAGTCTGTATTTATTCCAGTCAGTATCTCTCTTATAGTCTGTATTTATTCCAGAGTCAGTATCTCTCTTATAGTCTGTATTTATTCCAGTCAGTATCTCTCTTTTAGTCTGTATTTTTTCCAGAGTCAGTATCTCTCTTATAGTCTGTATTTATTCCAGAGTCAGTATCTCTCTTATAGTCTGTATTTATTCCAGTCAGTATCTCTCTTATAGTCTGTATTTATTCCAGAGTCAGTATCTTTCTTTTAGTCTGTATTTATTCCAGTCAGTATCTCTCTTATAGTCTGTATTTATTCCAGAGTCAGTATCTCTTTTAGTCTGTATTTTTTCCAGAGTCAGTATCTTTCTTTCTCTAACTACCACCTTTATTCTCTGCAGCCAAAGCATCTTCATTACATTTCACAATTTGTCTGGGAAAAGCTTATCTTTTGAGTGGTAACTGGTTATACTCAGTGCAGTCATAAAGAGCTAAATTTTTGGCACTAAAAGCTTTACACGACTACAAATGTTCCCTTCGGAAAAAAAATCATTTACTGTACAAGGAAAGGTCTTGTAATATTTGCTGAAATATGACATTTTCTCAAAGATTGGACATTATATTTTACAAAATGTCACAATCAACATTACTGTTGGATTTAAATAAACTAAAAGGTACAAGACCGATCGGCGGCATGTTACTATGACATGATTTAGGACTAATGAAATGTTCATATTACCTGGGAAAGGTCAGACTATTTTGCTACATGTTCCCCTTCTCGCTTAGCTTGATAAATGATTGTTATCACTGGCAGGAGGCAGGACAACACGTTGTCTGATTGTTATCACTGGCAGGAGGCAGGACAATACGTTGTCTGATTGTTATCACTGGCAGGAGGCAGGACAACACGTTGTCTGATTGTTATCACTGGCAGGAGGCAGGACAATACATTGTCTGATTGTTATCACTGGCAGGAGGCAGGACAATACGTTGTCTGATTGTTATCACTGGCAGGAGACAGGACAATACGTTGTCTGATTGTTATCACTGGCAGGAGGCAGGACAATACGTTGTCTGATTGTTATCACTGGCAGGAGGCAGGACAATACGTTGTCTGATTGTTATCACTGGCAGGAGGCAGGACAATACATTGTCTGATTGTTATCACTGGCAGGAGACAGGACAATACGTTGTCTGATTGTTATCACTGGCAGGAGACAGGACAATACGTTGTCTGATTGTTATCACTGGCAGGAGACAGGACATCACGTTGTCTGATTGTTATCACTGGCAGGAGACAGGACAATACGTTGTCTGATTGTTATCACTGGCAGGAGACAAGGCAACACATTTTTCGGTCATCCATTTCTATGTTTTTTTTATGAGCACACTGTCCATAAAACCAACCTAACCATGGCGGATGGCACACTGCTACTAGATTCTTCTTCTTCAGTGTCTTGGTGACTGTTGTGCATCCCAAACGGCACCCTATTCCCTATATAGTGCAATACCTTTGACCAAGGTTCTAAACATATGACCTGTTACATCTACTTCAGTAACACCACCTTTAGACCAGATGGCTTTGCTTTCTGTCTGTTGCTCCTGGATGGATGGCCTTGGATGCTGTTTGATTGAACAGCTTTTACACAACACAACCCTCGGTTATAGACTAGACACAGCCTGGTAGCTACGGCCTGATAGCATTCTATTTTTTAAATGTATTTAACAAAGCAAGTCAGTTAATTAAGAAGCAACTATTTTTTACAATGATGGCCATGGAACAGTGGGTTAACTGCCTTGTTCAGAACAACAGATTTTTACCTTGTCAGCACAGGGATTTGATCTTGCAACCTCTCAGTTACTGGCCCAATGCTCTAGGCACTAGGCTACCTGCCACACCAGCTTGACTCTAGGAAATAATCCTGGATTGCAAGTGGCACAACAGCAAATAGGATTTAGTTCATATTGCTTTGTTAAATGGCAGGTGACATGTCTATTTTAATCCAGGGGGTCAGGCCAGCAGGTGGCTGAGAGAAGACAATAAGATACTATGTGGATGCATCCCAAATGGCACCCTATTCCCTTATTAGTGCACTACTGTTGTCCAGGACCCATAGGTATATGTTCAAAAGTAGTGCTCTATATAAGGAAAAGGTGGCTACTTGGGACACACCCGTGGTTGCTGTTCAATATGTCCTCCATATATCACCCATCAATGAGCCATAATGGATGCAATTTCTTTTCATGTTTTTTCTTTCTCCTGCTACTATGAGTACTGAGGCATATCAGAAGTCACCACCACCTCATAAGCTGTGACTTGGAAGTGACATTAACTCATTTGTCAGGCTGACTGTGAAGAAATTGAAGGCTAGAAAATTCAAAGAGGATTTCTTACTCACTTCAATATTACTGTATCAGTCAGCCTTTGTAGATCTACGCATGTATGAGCCAATATCAACTCGTGATGATGAGGATTATATTTTGATGGCTGTGTGCACTCTAGCCAAAGTGCTTCATCAATTTGGAAATGGGATTGGTTGATTAACATGGAACATATCATTGCACTAATGCTCAAATAATATTGCCATAATGGGCTTTCATGTGTCTCAGCCTGTTGACTCAACCTGTTAAAATAAAAGCCTTAATTTACTATAATAGTATCTGTCCATGAAAACATTATGGACAAAAAACAACAATGATAAGAATCCTATTCTTGTTCAACAGGCTCCATTGACATTCCTCTCATCTTGGATCTTGTCCATCTCCCTCCACGATTTCTATGGACTGTTCCATCATGCTCTGACTGCATCCACATCAGTGACCACACTTTGTGCCATCACACGTGTGTGTGTGTGTGTGTGTGTGAGAGTGTGAGTGTGAGTGTGTGTCTGTGTGTGTGTGCGTGTGTGTGTGTGTGCGTGTGTGTACATAAGAGCGCCCGCCATCGCTCCCCTCTCGTGTAGTGAGTCAGAGATGCCTCGGCCATCTGTCAGTGAAAGTACCTTAAGAGAAGCTCAAATACGTCTAATATTAGCCGTTCCCAACCAATGCACATCCCCTTTGAGGCTGTGTCCTGGAGGAAGACCATCTGGCTATGTAGTTTCAGTATTGGACGAAGGGAGAGGCAATGCTACTTGATCATGTCATATTGGCTACTGCACTGAATGTACTTTTATATTTTTGTTAATATGTTTTTATTGACTTGTACTTTGACTAGATTTGGAATGTGGGAGGGTGGCTACTCCGTGACCATATCATACTAGTGTACTGAATGTGGGAGGGTGGCTACTCCGTGACCATATCATACTAGTGTACTGAATGTGGGAGGGTGGCTACTCCGTGACCATATCATACTAGTGTACTGAATGTGGGAGGGTGGCTGCTCTATGACCATATCATACTAGTGTACTGAATGTGGGAGGGTGGCTACTCCGTGACCATATCATACTAGTGTACTGAATGTGGGAGGGTGGCTACTCCGTGACCATATCATACTAGTGTACTGAATGTGGGAGGGTGGCTAC
Source organism: Oncorhynchus kisutch (assembly GCF_002021735.2). NCBI lineage: Eukaryota > Metazoa > Chordata > Actinopteri > Salmoniformes > Salmonidae > Oncorhynchus > Oncorhynchus kisutch. The sequence continues at coordinate 21,072,995 of NC_034186.2, read as the reverse complement.
TCCGTGACCATATCATACTAGTGTACTGAATGTGGGAGGGTGGCTGCTCTATGACCATATCATACTAGTGTACTGAATGTGGGAGGGTGGCTACTCCGTGACCATATCATACTAGTGTACTGAATGTGGGAGGGTGGCTACTCCGTGACCATATCATACTAGTGTACTGAATGTGGGAGGGTGGCTACTCCGTGACCATATCATACTAGTGTACTGAATGTGGGAGGGTGGCTGCTCTATGACCATATCATACTAGTGTACTGAATGTGGGAGGGTGGCTACTCCGTGACCATATCATACTAGTGTACTGAATGTGGGAGGGTGGCTGCTCCGTGACCATATCATACTAGTGTACTGAATGTGGGAGGGTGGCTGCTCGGTGACCATATCATACTAGTGTACTGAATGTGGGAGGGTGGCTGCTCCGTGACCATATCATACTAGTGTACTGAATGTGGGAGGGTGGCTGCTCCGTGACCATATCATACTAGTGTACTGAATGTGGGAGGGTGGCTGCTCGGTGACCATATCATACTAGTGTACTGAATGTGGGAGGGTGGCTGCTCCGTGACCATATCATACTAGTGTACTGAATGTGGGAGGGTGGCTGCTCCGTGACCATATCATACTAGTGTACTGAATGTGTTATTTCTCTTCTTCTTTTTTGTTATCATGTTGTTATTGAGCTAAAATAAATGAATCTCTGCCTTTTTTTGTCGAGTGCTCCAACTCCTTCACAATCAAGTTTACACATTTCTATTTTCTGTGTCTTAATGCTCAAAAATATATTACATACAAGTAATCATCATGGTCAGAGAAAACTTGATACTCTGCTGTGGTCCACTAGACAGTCCATGTGAATTCTATACATGCGTTTAAATGCAGAGTAAATCTCATTTCCAGAGCTTGTCCCTAAGCTACCCCAGTAGTGCATGTACCATGGGGACCAAATTAGCATTTGGGGAAATGGTTTAATACATTGAGCTCAGGGTAATAGCCTGGTCCCAGAGTATTATGCTCTGTGGTGTCTTGAGAAATGGAAGGCATAGATGGCACCCTATTCCCTATATGGTGCACTACTTTTGACCAGAGCCCTAAATAGTGAATTGGGTGCCAATTTGGGATGCAGTAAGCCTACTAATAATACCCTAATGTATCTTAGAGATGTTGAAAGGTTCTATCCTCTGGAGTTGCAATATGTTTAACTGGTACTCAATGTTCCCATTACAAAATCATTTAAAAGTTGAAAAAGTTGAAAATTATTTATTTTAAATTGTTAAACTTTGTGTAATGCAGTCAGTCAGACAGACAGACAGACAGACAGGAAGGCAAGCAGGCAAAAAGGCAGGCAGTCAGACAGCAGGGGACAAAAGACAGAGATAGAGACAGAGATACAGACAGACAGGAAGGGTAGACAGACAGGCAACCAGTCGATACAGTGGTCCTCTCCTCTAAATGGCTTGTTTTTCCAGTGAGCCCCGGTCTAACTGATACCCACTGGAGACCCTGAGATCACTCCAGTTATCCTCAGAAGCCGTCCACGGGATATCCTATCCTATCTGGGGGTCATTAGGACAGTGCCCTGCGCCCCAGAACTACATGGCTTTGCATTCAAGAAATTAAAAATTAAACAGCCTGATATCTCTTTTTGCTGTCTACTCTAGAAGAAGGAGGGAAGGAGGGAAGGGAATACGGGAAAAGAAGATTCCCTCTGTGCAATGAGATGGACAAGAGAGGGATGACATCAGGAACTCAATATTCTGAGAAAAAACACTGTCTGGAAGAAGGGAAAGGTGAAATGAACAAGGCATGCAACTAATTATGATTATTAACAGATCTAGTTAGACTGAAGACGGATACATAGTTGCTGAGGGCACACAGAACATTTTGGGGAAATAATGTTGTTTATGAAAAATTAAGAGTTGCCAATAGTTTGTTATTAACTGGCATGCAGGATGGAAACAGTAGTTCTATTTAACAGGAAAAGACTGGTTCTAAGACCAAACCACACTGTTAGCTTCATGTCAACTGAGCAGCCACTGTTAAATATGTCTTTCCCACTGAGCACAGACGTCATTTCAACGTCTAGTTTTGAATCAAATTTGGTTGAGATTTCAACTAAGGTGAATTCAACATGAAATCAACAAACAAATTAACCGTGTCATTGGATTTAAGTTAAAAGTTGGAGAAATAAAAACACGAAATTCCCTTGCTTTGAATACTTTTTGCAATTTCAATCAGTTTTCCACGTTGATTCAACGTCATCACATTGAATTGTTTGGTTGAAGTTACATGGAAAGAATGTTGATTCAACCAGTTTTTGCCCAGTGCGATCTGTACATCTTTACAAATGTATAAAAAGGCAACTCACTACAAATCGAATTATTCCACAATGCATATCTTTTAAAGTAAGCACAATCCAGACAGGGGCTGAAACATACCCATTCACTCCCCCAATAGGCTTTCTCTGATTCCATTACAGTAAGACTTGCTGATACCAACACCTGCTTGGCTATGGAGAAGAGGATCTGTCTGTCTTCTGCAAACTGTTCTGTCAGAGATGATGCCTCATTGTTTTACATCCTGACCAGCTTACTCATCGATTGCTCCAAGGTTGAGTGTCAACTCATGTTAAAGGCAATCAACTTCCAGTGTGAAACATTCTGTTGACTCACAATTGACTCACTTGTCTTCTCTGCAGTTTCCACTACAGTATCAGCTTAAAGAAACATGGGAGTTATCCACAATGCATTGCAGCATGAGAGGATAGCTATTTGAGGGTTATGGGATGCAAATAACTATTATTATAGTTATTCCTATTTGAATCCAGCCAGAGTGAGGATATCCAACAATTTGAACTTTTAATCACCGGCTATCTGCATTTAGAATGACTGCCAAGGCACAGGGAAGATAAATTAATGGGACTACCTAAAATAATGTAAACTGAAACAAACATCTCAGTAACATGGGGGCTCCTGAGGGGCGCAGCAGTCTAAGGCACTGCATCTCAGTGCAAGAGGCATCACTACAGACCCTGGATTGATTCCAGACTGTATCACAACCGGCTGTGATTGGCCCAGCATTGTCCGGGTTAGGGTTTGGCCGGGGTAGGCCATCATTGTAAATTAGAATTTGTTTTTAACTGACTTGCATCGTCAAAATAAGGTTAAATATGAAACGGGTCCAACTACTGACAGATTGGATTAGTTTAGAAAAATGTATGTTATTTTTATCTTTGCGTAACATAAGATTAGTCAACCAATCAATGTTCATACAAAAACACAGATATTGAAACAAACAATTCTGAAAATCAACCTGCAATAGAGCATGCTTGGAAATATGATAATGATGGCTGTGGTTTGAGTGTTTACTCTACACAGAGTAAAGATGATACAATCACACTCAACTCTGGCTATTAACACCAACAGTGTGGTTATGTTAGACCACTGAGTGTTAAGTTAATTCAACTCCTGAATCAACACTAGATATGCTACACTGAAAAATGACACTGTGTAAAACTAGCCAATTTGCTGTGTACCGTACAATACACTGCAGGTTCACTCAGACTCCCTTCTATTCTCATACTCTCCGCTCAATAAAATCACAGAAAATACTCATTTAAAAGACAGAAATCATGCCAAAGATATCAACAATGTCAATACTGTATATGTAAAATGAGTAAAGGAATACCAGATACATGCACAAATATAATTGAGGCTCAACTATGTGACTGTGCTTTCAGTGGCTCTACTAAACTATGTGACTGTGCTTTCAGTGGTTCTACTAAACTATGTGACTGTGCTTTCAGTGGTTCTACTAAACTATGTGACTATGATATCAGTGGCTCTACTAAACTATGTGACTGTGCTTTCAGTGGCTCTACTAAACTATGTGACTGTGCTTTCAGTGGCTCTACTAAACTATGTGACTGTGCTTTCAGTGGCTCTACTAAACTATGTGACTGTGCTTTCAGTGGTTCTACTAAACTATGTGACTATGATATCAGTGGCTCTACTAAACTATGTGACTGTGCTTTCAGTGGCTCTACTAAACTATGTGACTGTGCTTTCAGTGGCTCTACTAAACTATGTGACTGTGCTTTCAGTGGTTCTACTAAACTATGTGACTATGATATCAGTGGCTCTACTAAACTATGTGACTGTGCTTTCAGTGGCTCTACTAAACTATGTTACTGTGCTTTCAGTGGCTCTACTAAACTATGTGACTATGATATCAGTGGTTCTACTAAACTATGTGACTGTGATTTCAGTGGTTCTACTAAACTACGTGACTTTAATGTGTCAATGGTTCCAAGAGAGAGAATCAGGATTCTCCCCTGAGCAGCAACATTGTGTATGTCTCAAATGGCACCCTATTAGTGCACCTCACTATAAAAAAAAAGTGCATTACGTAGGGAATAGAGTGCCATTTGGGACGCACCCATTGAGAGGCATAGAGAGAGGCAGCACTAGAAGCAGCACTAGAAGCAGCATTGTCTCTGAAGCACTAGCCACTCTAACCGTCTTCAGGATTAGTGAATCTAAGCCCAGGGCCACTGGAGGATTCCGGGATAGCTTGACGACAGGATCTCTCTGACGAATAGACTTGTCTAATTTCTTGTTCAAGATTTCTAGACCCTATCTCTCTCGCTCTACTCGCTCTTGTTCTCCTTCTAATAGGAAAACCAAATAATGCAGGTTTTCTCTCTCTCTCTCTTGCTCTCCTTTTCTCCCTCTTTCTTTCTCTCCTTCGCTCTGATCAACATAAGATAACACATCACATGCAGGTGACTGGCAGGCAGAATGATCCCAGCTCCTTTCTATCCAACAGACTAGGCTTTTGAAGTCATTCTGCATTACTCTCGTTGCTCTTTCTTCGGCTATTTCTCTTCTCAGCCAATTTCAATCCTAACACAATTGAGAGGCTTTGATTGCCTTGGTCAATTGAAAGCATCTCACAGGAGGAATCAATGACAACAATAACCATTTGACTGAATGTAATTAAACCCTTTGGTTGTCATCCCAATGACATCACCATGGACAAAAGAAAGAGCCTGCTTTCTAAATGGAAACCCATTCCCTATGTAGTGCACTGCCTTTGACCAAGCTATAATATACAGTATTTCGATAATGACAAATCTATTATCCATCCATACAGTACATTATCTCATCAACTCAAGAAATGTTATACATTATTTTATTTTTCACAATAGCATTTGTTCAAATTTGAACGGGCAGCCCTGATAAACAGTGAGATACCCAACCTATACAATAATATATTGATACATGATTGCCACAGCATTGTACCTCTCTCCCTCTCCTAACAATCTTCCCTGTCAATCTCATTACATTATTATGGTTAGCTCAGCTGCATGGACCTGTGTTTTCATTCAGTATCTGATCATCGCTGTGCTATTTATCTCCATCCAGGGTCTCCCATGTCCAGGAGCATTCATCTGACTGGCCTTTGTCTGTCTAACCTGACATCCTGTATCTCTATTCTATTGACATGTTCTGGTCTGGATAGGCCATTGGGGTGACTACAGTATCTTCACTTACCTCGAAGGTCAATGTCCGCGCCCCCATGGAAATGTAATCAGCCCTTCTAAATGACCTTGCTCTTTCCAAGAACAGGTTCATCCTTTAATATTAAACCTCCACTAATCTTCTTAGGGTCCACCTTTATATCTTAGTCTTAATTCTTCAGCATTTTTGGCTACAAAGGTTTTGTCATGACAATAAGAATTGTGTAACAAAAAATACAGGCAGCTGCCTCTGGCCATTACCAAGATCCTGTCAGAAAAACTACGGTCAGAAACAGTAGAGGAGAACAATAGAAACATCTTGCAGAAGTGAAACTCATGTAGAGAGAGAAATGATATCTGCCTGTTATAGTCCAACTACAAACATAATTATCCTATAATGTTGACAGTGTTCCGCTGATGGATGCTACACCCACTCCTTCTGAGCCTCATGGATGCAACCTAAATACCATTTCAGAAGCACCCTATGGTTGTTGTTCTCCACATCCCTCAGAGACTGCGTACCAAGTGGCACCCCATTCCCTAAACAGTCCATAGGGCTCTGGTCAAAAGTAGTGCATTATGTCGGGTATAGGGTGTCATTTGGGATGCTGACTGTGTATCAGTCTACCACTGGCCCTGACTAGAAAGCACAGGGTCACAGTAATAACATGTTATAGATTTACATCACAAACACAGACCCAGTCATTAGATGTTAAATGCTACGTTGAGTCCGGATTATAAAAGAGACTTGACTCCATTGGTGATGGTGGGTTTTCTCTCTATTATCGCATCCCAAATGGCACCCTATCCTTTTTATAGTGCACACTTTTTTTCCATAGCCTTATGGGCCCTGGTCAAAAGTAGTCCACTACGTGGGGAATCGGGGGCCATTTGAGATGCAAGCTCTATGCGTTGATTGGTCTTCTTCCATAGTGCTGCTGCTGTAGTATGGCATTTGACTAGCAGTAACTATGACAGCACCCACTGGAAAGGTCAATACCTTTAAGCAGGTCTGTGATTTTTGGTGACAACATAGCGGGGAAGGAGTGTTCAGTGGACTCGTTGCTGAGGGACAGCTCACATTGTGGCAAAAATATAAGGATTATATGAACGTGTTATACTCTGCATATACCTGTCAAACTTAGCACTTAGCACTTTAGACTATCAGCACTTTGGCATAGCATTCGTTTAATGTAGCCCTGCAACAATATGCAATGTACACATGTACTGTACGTTGTGTTATATTGTATGCTGTGTCTTGTTTTAGCATGAATATGTGATGTACAGTAAGCAAAGTTAAAAGCAGTCTCACAGGGACTTCTTGGTTGGCTTGCGACGGAATGGCTAAGTTCCGGTATGTTGTAAATAATTAAACCCCAAATTAATATTTTCTAAATTTGAATATATATAAAGCTTCAGAATAAATGAGTGGGGGAGGTAGAACGAGGTAGAACGATGTCAGAATCATTTTAAAACACAAGTTAAATAGATGGATAAAGCTGAAATGGATGAAGATATACAGTACACGGCCCTCAACAAGCAAGGCAAGATGGTGACAACAAAAGTGAACCAAAATAAGAGGGAACATTCAAGGACAAATTTAAGAATGAAAGAGTCAAATTTAAACAAAGTTACCACGAGGCTCCAGGAAACTGAATTGGAACTTCAAACCCAAAGTACAATTTTGAAAGGGGCACAGACACGGATCACTAGAAGAACCAAACATGTAAATTGGTGAAGCTCTTCTCCTGTCATTGAAACAACAACAACAACGAATACAGGAGAAGCTGATGGACCTTGACGGAAGGTCCAGGCGCAATAATATCCGTATGTACATACACGCCGACATACATGCCGACATACACAGATCTTCAGATCCATATAGCACACAGAGCACTTGATCAAAAACCAAGCTCTGATCTACCCCCTAGATCCATTGTTGTCAACATCCTTAAATATAATACCAAGGAAATTATTTTGAGGAAAGTCTGGCAGAAGAAGATTAACATGGAACACAATTCGGCTCATGAGGTGATTCAGAGATGCAAATCCTATGCTGGACTGAAGAGAACTCTTAAAGAAAAAGGATACGCTTTCAATCCCCCATGTACAAGATGACATTCCACTGGGAGTCTGGGGGTCGACAGCAGTATGGTCAAGGCAGCGCAGGACATGAGGAAGAGGGGATTCAGTATCGAGGTACCGGCCAGAGGAGCGGACGGGCCTAACAGCATCACCAGTGAGGGACAACTACAACGAGTGCTGACGTGGAGGCGTGTGGGAGGGGAGCAGAATGCAGCCGGAGCCGTAGGAGAGGAGAAGGTACAACAAGCAGGGGACAGATTACAGGAATTCAAGCGACCTAATTCTAAGGATTCATAGATTATTTATAATAACGGGTATGGGGTATTTCCTAGGACTGAAATATGAGGTAGATATGAGGTAGGGTAGATGGATAACATCTATAGATGTCGGCTTAGCTAGCAAGGGTAGATGAATAACATCTATAGATGGCGGTTTAGCTAGCTAGGATAGATGGATAACATCTAGAGATGGCAGTTTAGCTAGCTAGGGTAGATGGATAACATCTATAGATGGCGGCTTAGCTAGCTAGGGTAGATGGATAACTTCTATAGATGGCGGTTTAGCTAGCTGGGGTAGATGGATAAGGGTAGACGGATAGCAACTATGGCTGGCTGGTTGGTTAGCATATTGCTTGGCCGGGTTGACCAAGAAATGTATAGTTAGCCAAACAGCATGTAACAAATCTGGCTAATTTGTTTTGGGGCTAAATACTCTTATTGTTTATAGGTTATAACCCAGCCTTGGATAGGGTCACCTGAGGATTAAGGCGAGTAACGTATTAAAAGGTACGCATAGTCTTATAGAGAGAAGACTATTCACAAGTTTTATGAGAAGACTACAGTGAATGAGTACCTTACCACGAAAATCCACGCTGACAGCTGTTTGTAGGCATTTATAAGAAACGTCTATGTGGACGACAAATAACACAAGGTATTGTTATATACGGCGTGTTATTTATATGTATAGCAGTATACATATGAAGCATAGCAAGTAACGACAAGATAGTCGTTAAAGATGCACAAAGGTAATAAGGGAGATGACCGAGTGTGTTTGGAAATAGTACTAAGTGAATCTGGATGTGAAAGTTGTGTGATTGTGAGATATGACACAAATGATTGAAATGTGGATAATAAATGGATTGAAATTAGTACTGTTAAGATTGACATTTTGATTGACATATGATATTAAACTGATTGGGATAATAGGATAAAAATGTGCTATAACATCCTGAGTGAAAGAGACCTGTCAGGGGACTAGCTCCAGTGTGAATGCGAGCTGAGTTTTCCAGTTTTGTATGAGAGAGTTCTTTGATCTATAATGTTATCCATGGGTTCTGTCCACCACCACCCATCGATCTACTGTTAGTTTGCACTGACAGGAGAAGCTGTTGAAAAGTTTGAGAGGGTAACAGCTGAGATGGGTAAGGGCTGAGATGCCCCTGAACACTGAGATTTCCTTGGGAACATGATATGCGTACCTGTCGTGCAGCTGCGTTGTGATTGTTGCTGTGTTGTGTAAGTGAAAAGCTAAATATTTATAATGTTATAAATGGATTCTGTATGGAGATATGAAAGAAGAGAATATCATTCCCAAATATGCTGATAAATAGAACTAGTATAAATATCTAAACCCCTGTATGAATAGAACACTAGCCTAGATGCGGAATTTGTGATGTAACACAAATGTATAATGGTTACTAGAGATAAAGTAACATAATATTGAGTATAATAGGTTATTATAATGATCTGATGAAGTAACAATAGAAAACTAATAATAATATTAATATATAACTTGCATACCCACACGTAGATGCATGTACTGTAAGTGGTGTAAAAAGTATTCTGATGAATGTTAAGAGTGGTCCCTTTATGGATCATTTGAGGTATGATAAGGTTAAAGCATTGTGTGGGACTTGACTTACCACTAACCAATAAAACTATAAATAGAACCAATGTCACACCCTGATCTGTTTCACCTGTCTTTGTGATTGTCTCCACCCACCTCCAGGTGTCACCTGTTTTCCCAATTATTCCCATGGTATTTATTCCTGTGTTCTCTGTTTGTCTGTTGCCAGTTCGTCTTGTCTTGTCAAGTCAACTAGCGTGTTTTTTCCATGCTCCTGCTTTTTCCAAGTCTCTATTTTTCTAGTCCTTCCGGTTTTGACCTTTGCCTGCCCTGACACTGAGCCCGCCTGTCTGAGCATTCAGCCTGCCCTGACCTCGAGCCTGCATGCCACTCTGTACCTCCTGGACTCTGACCGGGTTTATGATCTTTTTCCTGTCCACGACCTGTCTCTTGCCTGCCTCTTGTTTTATAATAAATATCAGAGACTCAAATCATCTGCCTCCCATATCTGCATTGGGGTCTCGCCCTGTATCGTTACAACCAATAAATGTTGAACATGATTTTCTGTTAATTCACCTTAAGGCTACAATTTATTATACTCCTGGTGGAGTTTCGTTGATATCCCAAATGATGAGATATTAAACCAATGAGTAAGCAGGCAAATTGAACCACTCCCCCAAGGACAAGCGGGCATCTGACACTGCCTCACACTCTATTTTGTCTCAGGTGCCAGAAACCTTAAGGATAGAACATTCAAATGACAGTGGACTGGGCAGTGCTAGCCCAGTTATAATAAATGTTTTTCTCTTCTGAATTGACCAATGTATTTATAAATTTGGCAGATTACATATGACTCTTAAAATAATAGACATTTAATAAGTGTTTAAGAAAGTGAATATCCAACAGAAATGTGAAGTACATTTATAGAGTAAATTTGATAGGTTAGACTAAAATGAAAAAATGCCTTCCAATATGGAGAAAGTTATCATGTTTGTTTTATTTTAAACCTTGCAGTAGGAGTAAAAGCAGAACATTGTTTGAGAGTGATCGGTATGTATTAGGAGTAGTGATTGAGAATGTTTTTTTTTCTACTGGAAAAAGTAGAAGGGTTTTAGTTGAAAGAAACAGATTATGGAGACTAGTGAAAGTAACAAAGTGAATGGTAATTGGATTTCAGATAGCATTCTAATAATGCAATATCTTAGTAATTTGAAGATTGGGACTGATATTAAATTAGAGGCTGCTCACTCTTCAAGTCATGGTCCTCTGCTCTCGTGTTTAAGTCATCTGTTGTTTGTGATTTAAGATAAGCTTCCTGTGGACAATAGATAGCTGCCAGCACACACTGAACTCAAACAGGCTGTAAGAGAGACAGTGGGGAAATTTGTGACAGAGGTATGAATCATTTAATTTATTTCTCAATTCTATAGTTTGGGTAGCACCACGGATTTAAGTAAGGTAATGTCATCTGAAACAATAATCTGTTTACATTATGTGGAACAGTGTCCAGTGATTTAACTTATCTAGGATAGGGGCCAGCATTCGTCATTTTGGATGAAAAGCATGCCCAAATTCAACTGCCTGCTACTCAACCCCAGAAGATAAGATATTTGAGATATTATTAGTAGATTTGGATAGAAAACACTCTGAAGTTTCTAAAACTGTTTGAATCATGTCTGTGAGTATAACAGAACTTATTTAGCAGGCAAAACGCCGGGGGACAAACCATTCAGATTTTTTGTCACTCTCTTTTTAATGGGTTTTCATCTGGAATCCAGATTTCTAAGGGACATTCTTGCAGTTCCTACCGCTTTCACTGGATGTCAACAGTCTTTAGAAATTGGTTGAGGTTTTTCCTTTGAGAAATGAAGAAGTAACACTGTTTAGAATGAGGCTCGAGGGAAGTGTACTCTTTGTTAGAGGCGCATGACCTGAAAGCTAGCTACACTTTGTTTTCCTCCGGTATTGAACACAGATCATCCCGTCTTCAATTTTTGCAATTATTTACGTTAAAAAATACCGAAAGTTGTATTACAAAAGTAGTTTGAAGGTAACTCTTAAGATATTTTGTAGTCACGTTGTGCAAGTTGGAACTGGTGTTTTTCTGGCTCCAACCCACCAAATAAATTGAAATTTTGGATATATGTCGACGGTATTAATCGAGCAAAAGGACCATTTGGGATGTTTATAGGACATATTGGAATGCCAACAAAAGACTCTCGTTAAAGGTAAGGCATGAATTATATTTTTATTTCTGCCATTTGTGTCGCGCCTGCATAGTTGAAATATGCTTTTCTCTCTTTGTTTACTGGGGTGCTATCCTCAGATAATAGCATCGTTTGCTTTTGCCACAAAGCCTTTTTGACATCTGACATGTTGGCTGGATTCACAACAAGTGTAGCTTTAATTTGGCATCTTGCATGTGTGATTTGATGAAAGTTTGATTTTTATAGTAATTTATTTGAATTTCCCGCTCTGCATTTTCACTGGCTGAGTATAGAGTATAGAGTATAGAATATTTTGATATAGAAGCTAAATTCTAAGTGCTTACATTAAAATGTAATGATTATTATCACACACGTGATAAGAGTATGGAATGTGATGGAACATTTATGTTGCTGCTTCTCTATTTACCAATTTCTATGTTCTATGGTTGCGCTTTTCTATAAACTAATTTCTGTGTTCATGCAAGTGACTGATTGAATGAATCCTCACTATCAGTGTCTGCAATTTGGCAGTACGCCCAGCACATACTTTAGAGAAAGGGATATCTCAGTTTCAAGGTTTCAGCTTAGAGAGAAGAAGCCTCATGAGGTAATGGTATGTCACATGCATGACCCAGTATTGATTGTTCATATGAATGGAGCAAACGTTAACATGATTAATTATGAATAAGCTAAATCATGCAAATATGACTTGTCTGCAGTATATGAGAGAACTAACGGGACTACCCCGTTAGAGCTCCTGACAGACGTTCAATATAGTGCATCAAGTTTGGTGGAACCTCTCCAGCGTGCTGATAATAAACAATGATTAATTTAAGACTGACTTCGAGTGTCCCTGTGTAAGAATTTCCACAACAGTCTACTTTTGTTTTTTATTGACATGTTGTACCCTGATGTTCATGGTTTGAATGTTTTTTTGTAACCGGTGTTACAATACCATCTTGATGTACAAAAATAATGCAACATGTGACTAATGACATTACTGTCGTGACATTGTATTAGTTAATGTGACGACTGTTGCTCATCGAATGATTAAAGGTTTCTAATTGTGTGATTAACTGAATCAAGCAATTATTAACTCATTAACCTGGGGCACCATGGGAAAATGTGTTTTATTGAGTTTCTATTTCCCAAATTAACTCAAAGAATATCAGAATATCGATTTTACAACTGTCGCTAATTAATCAGTTTCCTCTACAGTCTCATTCTGAATGTTGCATAATCCGGGAATCTTCACGGACCCGGGTCTCACCAATGAGTTCGTACCACACCAATCTTAGTTGAGTATTTTTTTACTAGAAAGCTAAAATGAATGGGAATTTGACAAACAAGATGAACCTCAAAAGGGCCACACGACAGTGTTATTGCTTGTCCCCAACCTTTTTCACCCTATCTATAGAGCCTCTAGCGCAGGCAATTAAACAGAGAGAACCTGGGGGGTATCACTGTGGGAGAAGAGGAACATATCATTGGACTGTTTGCAGACGATGTCGTAGTGTATTTGAATAAACCAGAGGCAAGTTTCCCTAAGCTGATGAATCTATTAGAGGAATATGGACATTATTCTGGATATAAATTGAATGTGCTTAAAAGGTAGATCCTGACATTTAACTATTCCCCTTCTCTAGAAATAGTATTAAGACCAAATCTGTTTTGAACTGGAATTCAAAATCAACTAAATACTTGGGTGTGATTTTAACCAAAAATACCTCAAAGATATATAAATCTAACTACGACCATATATACAGTGGGGCAAAAAAGTAGTTAGTCAGCCACCAATTGTGCAAGTTCTCCCACTTAAAACGATGAGAGAGGCCTGTAATGTTCATCATAGGTACACTTCAACTATGACAGACAAAATGAAAAAAAAAAAAAAAAAAAAAAAAACACATTGTAGAATTTTTTATTAATTTATTTGCAAATTATGGTGGAAAATAAGTATTTGGTCAATAACAAATGTTTATCTCAATACTTCGTTATATACCCTTTGTTGGCAAGGACAGAGGTCAAACGTTTTCTGTAAGTCTTCACAAGGTTTTCACACACTGTTGCTGGTATTTCGGCCCATTCCTCCATGCAGATCTCCTCTAGAGCAGTGATGTTTTAGGGCTGTTGCTGGGCAACACGGACTTTCAACTCCCTCCAAAGATTTTCTATGGGGTTGAGATCTGGAGACTGGCTAGGCCACTCCAGGACCTTGAAATGCTTCTTACGAAGCCACTCCTTCGTTGCCCGGGTGGTGTGTTTGGGATCATTGTCATGCTGAAAGACCCAGCCACGTTTCATCTTCAAAGCCGTTGCTGATGGAAGGAGGTTTTCACTCACAATCTCACGATACATGGACCCATCCATTCTTTCCTTTACACGGATCAGTCGTCCTGGTCCCTTTGCAGAAAAACAGCCCCAAAGCATGATGTTTCCACCCCCATGCTTCACAGTAGGTATGGTGTTCTTTGGAAGCAACTCAACAATCTTTGTCCTCCAAACACGACAAGTTGAGTTTTTACCAAAAAGTAATATTTTCGTTTCATCTGAGCATATGACATTCTCCCAATCTTCTTCTGGATCATCCAAATGCTCTCTAGCAAACTTCAGACGGGCCTGGACATGTACTGGCTTAAGCAGGGGGACACGTCTGGCACTGCAGGATTTGAGTCCCTGGTGGCGTAGTGTGTTACTGATGGTAGGCTTTGTTACTTTGGTCCCAGCTCTCTGCAGGTCATTCACTAGGTGGTTCTGGGATTTTTGCTCACCGTTCTTGTGATCATTTTGACCCCACGGGGTGAAATCTTGCGTGGAGCCCCAGATCGAGGGAGATTATCAGTTGTCTTGAATGTCTTCCATTTCCTAATAATTGCTCCCACAGTTGATTTCTTCAAACCAAGCTGCTTACCTATTGCAGATTCAGTCTTCCCAGCCTGGTGCAGGTCTACAATTTTGTTTCTGGTGTCCTTTGACAGCTCTTTGGTCTTGACCATAGTGGAGTTTGGAGTGTGACTGTTTGAGGTTGTGGACAGTTGTCTTTCACACTGATAACAAGTTCAAACAGGTGTCATTAATACAGGTAACGAGTGGAGGACAGAGGAGCCTCTTAAAGAAGAAGTTACAGGTCTGTGAGAGCCAGAAATCTTGCTTGTTTGTAGGTGACCAAATACTTATTTTCCACCATCATTTGCAAATAAATTCATTAAAAATCCTACAATGTGATCTTCTGGATTTCTTTTCTAATTTTGTCTGTCATAGTTGAAGTGTACCTATGATGAAAATTACAGGCCTCTTATCTTTTTAAGTGGGGGAACTTGCACAATTGGTGGCTGACTAAATGCTTTTTTGCCCCACTGTATTTAGATACCAAGAGAGATGTTGAGAGATGGGCCATACTACCAATGGATTTCATCTCCAGAATAGAAGTACTAAAGACGAATATTGTACCCAGACTGTTGTACTTATTAAAATCCCTTCCAATTATAATACCTCAAAGTCAGTTTAGAGTATGGGAGATTTATTTGGGATGGTAAGAGACCTAGGATTAGATATTGCACATTACAATTTAAGGATAAATGAGGGAGGGCATTCCCCAACCTGAGAGAATATCTCTATGCAACACAACTTAGATCCATAGTTTACTAGTGTGATAAAAGTTACAGTGCAAGATGGAAGGATATAGAGAAGAGCAGAACTGGAAAGCCAATCCAAACTTGGTGGGAGATACTATTTAAGACCTTGGAGGACATATTGGACCCAATAACAACATTCAAGTTAGATATTTGGTTTGATTTGGTCCAAAAACACAAATAGGATGATGAGATGTGCATATGATGTCAAATTTAAACCTGGCACATATGATCAAAGATTTAAACAGTGGGTTAATCAGGGTATAACGGAAATGTGTACTATCGTTGAGAATGGAGAAATGATGAGTTTTCAGGATTTTTTTAGATACTTACAATAAACCACGCACTATTGCAGAGGCAGTGTGTGGGGAGGCAGAGGCACAGGATCTTACAACAATACCTTCATCAGATAATTCTATGAAATTAAGAATTGATGCTATTGCTAGCAATCAAGGGGAAAATGAATGAACGACTCAAAAACTCCTCAGCTTATGCACTCAAAATGGATGTAAGCTGTGAAGGCCGAGATACCAATGCAGCTGGTGGCAAAAGAGCTGAGCGCATAACTCTAGGATATACTGCATCAGGTAACTTCAGTAAACTACATCGAAGTTCCACGTCTGTTTGCAAAACTGTGTGGAGGTAAGGGCTCAGAGCATGACAATTTGCTATTTCACACCAAGGCTGTCACGCCCTGACCTTAGAGCTTTTTATGTCTCTATTTTGGTTTGGTCAGGGTGTGATTTTGGTGGGCATTCTATGGTCTTTTTTCTATGTTTTTGTATTTCTTTGTTTTGGTCAGGTATGGTTCTCAATCGGGGACAGCTGTCTTTCGTTGTCTCTGATTGGGAACGATACATAGGTAGCTTTTTCCCACATAGTTTTTGTGGGTAGTTAATTTCTGTTTAGTGTTTTGCACCTTACAGGACTGTTTCGGTTATTCTCTTTGTTATTTTTGTTATCGTGTTCCGTTTTAAATAAAGCATGAACACTTACCACGCTGCGCTTTCGTCCGATGATTCCTCTTCCTCATCTTCAGATGACGAATACCGTTACAGAACTACCCACCACAAGCGGACCAAGCAGCGTGGTATGGAGGAGCAGAGGGTTCAGGACTCCTGGACATGGTAGGAGATATTGGACGGACAGGGACCCTGGACACAAGCTGGGGAATATCGCCGCACGAAAGAAGAACTGGAGGCAGCTAAAGCTATACGATATGAGGCAAGGCAGCGCAGCAGGCACGAGAGGCAGCCCACGGGGAGGTTGGCGGAGTCAGGCGATAGACCTGAGCCAACTCCCAGGTTCTTACTGGAAGCAGCATGGTACTGGTCAGGCACCGCGTTATGCGGTAAAGAGCACGGTGTCTCCAGTGCGCGCTCATAGCCCGGAGCGCTATATGCCAGCCCCTCGCAAGTGCCATGCAAGAGTGGGCAACCAGCCAGAGCGGATTGTGCCAGCTCAGCGCACTTGGTCTCCGGTGCGCCGTTTCGGCCCAGGGTATCCTGCGCCCGCTCTGCGTACTGTGTCTCCGGGGCGCTAGGACGGTTCAGTTGGTCCTCTGCCTGCGTTCCGCCCGTGCCAGGTGAAAGTGGGCATTGAGCCTAATGGAGAGGTGCGAGTGTTAAGCATCAGATTTCCAGTGCTGCCCCACAGCCCGGTTCGACCTGTGCCTGCACTCTGGAGGGGCCGGGCTAAAGTGGGCAGTCAGCCTGGAGGAGTGGTGCCAAGGCTGCACACCAGAGCTCCAGTGCTCCCCCACAGCCCGGTTCATCCGGTGCCTCCTCTACGCACCAGGCCTCCTGTAGGTCTCCTCCTTCCAGAGTCGCCCCCCAGTACGGACCCTCCAGCGACACCCTCCAGTCCAGACCCTCCAGTGTCGCCCTCCAGTCAGGAGCCTCCAATGACATCCTCCACTCCGGAGCCTCCAGTGTCGCCCTCCAGTCAGGAGCTTCCAGCGACGCCCTCCAGTCCGGAGCCTCCAGTGTCGCCCTCCAGTCCGGAGCCTCCAGAGGCGCCCTTCAGTCCGGGGCCCACAACGAGGGTGCCCAGTCCGGGGCCCGCAACGAGGGTGCGCAGTCCGGGGCCCACAATGAGGGTCCCCAGTCCGGGGCCCGCTACGAGGGTACCCAGTCTGGGGTCGGTGGCGAGGGTCCCCGCTCTAGAGGCGCTACATAAGTGGGCCAAGCCAGAGGTAGAGCGGAGTCTACGTCCCTCACCAGAGCCACCACCGCGGAGAAATGCCCACCCAGACCCTCCCCTTATAGGTTCAGGTTTTGCGGCCGGAGTCCCCACCTTTGGGGGGGGGGGGTACTGTCACGCCCTGACCTTAGAGATTTTTATGGCTCTATTTTGGTTTGGTCAGGGTGTGATTTGGGTGGGCATTCTATGTTCTTTTATTTCTATGTTTTTGTATTTCTTTGTTTTGGCCGGGTATGGTTCTCAATCAGGGACAGCTGTCTATCGTTGTCCCTGATTGGGAACCATACTTAGGTAGCTTTTTCCCACATGGTTTTTGTGGGTAGTTAATTTCTGTTTAGTAATTTGCACCTTAACCTGCACCTTGCAGGCTAGGATAAGGGTTAAAGTTAGGGTTAGGGTTCGGATTAGGATTAGGGTTAGGGTTAAATTTAAGGCTAGGATAAGGGTTAGGTTTAAGAGGGTTTATGTTTGCATTGGTGTCTAATCTTGGGTTGCACGGGCCTATTTCACCTCTGACCGGTATGGAGAAAGTGGGAGGACATGAGAGCGCCGAGAGCTCTGAGGGGTTAGGGTTAGGATTAGGGTTAGGGTTATGTTTAAAGGCTAGGATAAGGGTTAGGGTTAGGATTAGGGTTCGGGTAAGAGTTCAATTTAAGGCTAGGATAAGGGTTAGGGTTAGGGTTAGGGTTAGGGTTAGGGTTAGGGTTAGGGTTAGGGTAGGAGTAAGGGTTAAGTTTAAGGCTAGGATAAGGGTTAGTAGGGTTAGTAGTTAGGGTTAGGGTTAGGGTTAGGTTTAGGGTAAGGGTAAGGGTTAAGTTTAAGGCTAGGATAAGATTAGTCTGATGTCTGATGTGATTAGTGGGCGTGTCAACAAATGTCATTGAATTTCATAATTGACCCAGCCTTTGTTCCATTAGCATTAAGTGATTGGGGAGCTGGCACTAAGGGTCATCTGCCATGCTGTGATCTGGAGGTCTGGAGAGGGAGGAGAGGCATTGTCCCTGTGGGAGGTGAAAGTAGGGATAGTGCTGTTCCTCCATTGTTGTTGTGCCATATGCACACTGCTCTAAGGCCATTACAGGGCCTGCCAGCTTAATCAACTGAATTGCATGTGTGTGTGTGTGTGTGTGTGTGTGTGTGTGTGTGTGTGTGTGTGTGTGTGTGTGTGTGTGTGTGTGTGTGTGTGTGTGTGTGTGTGTGTGTGTGTGTGTGTGTGTGTAAGAGCGTGTGGGTGGGTGATTGGGTGTGGGTGCGTGCGTGTGTCTGTGTATGTGTGTGTGTGGGGGGGGGTGTATTTGTGTGTGTGTGCGTTCGTGCAAGTGGGTGTGTGCATGCGTGTGGGTGTGTGCATGCGCGTGTGTGGGTATTTGTGTGTGTGTGCATTTGTGTGCGTGTGATTGGGGGAGGATAGAGGATGGTGATGGTGTAACCTCTTGAACTACTAAATGAATCACATTCTGGCCCGTCTCTAAGGGATATGCAAAGGAGAAACCAGCAACGCTTTTAATCATTGATTTATATACTTAATTACAGTGTTACACTAGGCACAGATCAATCATGCTACTATATCCATACACACACACACACACACAGAGAGAGAGAGAGAGAGAGAGAGAGAGAGAGAGAGACACGTGTTTCAAAGGCTTTGGCAGAAATCCCTATGAAGTGCCAGTTGATGTGTAGGTGTCTGATGTAAGCACCCAGTGATGAGTCATAGGTGCATTACTAAACATCCAGAAACAGAAATGCTGTAACATTATATACAATAGTAACACTACATACAAGGACAAGACCAGAAATAGGCTTCTTGGTGTATAGTACTGTTTTCCATCTACAGTATATTGTGAGTTTTGTTGTTGCCTTTGTGTTTTCATGTTTCTCTTCAACGACTTTCACCGACAATGTTCTGCTCTAAGAGTGGAAGCTTGGTGTTGTAACAATCCCTGGGATGCACCATGTAAGCCATGGGGGAGGGGTTATTGTGCTTATCTACCAGCTAAACCCCATCAAAGTAATAAGCTCTCTCCTCCTCTCCATTCCTATCCTATCTATCCTGAGCTTTTCTCCTTCAAAAACTGCAGGGTTAGAAATAGCCCAGCTTGACTAAATAAAGAAACCAAGCAGCGCTGGATAATTTGGCACCACACATCAGAGTAGTAGGAGCTTATTAAAACTCCACACAGTGTGTAACAGATATTATATTCCCCAGCACATAAATGGGTCAGAGATACTATATATTCCACATGTTGTGACCCATTAACTGTTATGTTATTGTTATCATAATGCTACTTATAAAACACGCACACGCACACACACACTACGAACATTCCAAAGCTACAGTATACAGTAGAAGGATATATCAAAAGCTAAATTGGATATACCTTAGTAATAAATGAGAGTACATGTAACATGTTATACATTCTGACAGCATACTGAAGGAGCTCAAGCAGATGGTTAAATTGCCATATATGTCGAATTGTGTACAACACAACTCAGAATAAAAAGCTATATTTGTCTTATTCACTGTGATAATCCATCATTGAAAATCTAAAACTGATTCCACATGTCACTGCTGTAGACATATTCTTTTTCATATTTGAAGGAAAAATGTGTACTTTTCTATTGTGCGTAGGGTAATACTGTACATTACAGAGATGTTGGTCCAGGTTGAGTGCTTCACTGATCTCTGGCATGTGATTCCACACAAAGAGAGGATGCTGTGTCTGAAATGGCACCCTATTCTGACCTCATATTCTGACCTAGCTTACATTCTGTTTCGTTACACTGATAGCGCAGCAGTACTCAGTCTGGTAAATATGATGCTAACTCTTTTCCCTATGACCAGACCCTATGGGCCCTGGTCAAAAGTAGTGCACTATATAGGGAAAAGAATGCGATGTGGGACTCAACCATGGTTCTGAGTGGGCTGAGGTGAGGTATATCTATGACACACATCAATCTGGTCCCTGTGCTCTGAACGTTTGAGCAGATAAAAGATTGATGTTCAATAAGACCTGCACTCAGTGAACAAAATCCTTCATGTCGTTTTTTCCCCCTACTATAAGATCAGATTCTACCATCATTCATATTGGACAAGGTCCGCATTAAAAAGCTGTCTCTGTCCACAACGGTTTGTGGTTTCAAAATACTACCGCATATGCAGTGCAGCCCAGCTCACATAGAAAATCAAACAATGTTTTTTTTTATAAATAGATAAATCTAATGCATAGATACATCAAATGTATATTTTAGCTAAAGTGCTTCCAAATTTGTAGAGGCCATCTGAATAGCTTCTGTACTGTATGTCTGGCTATTGTTAATGAGGGTCAATAACAATGACTTACAGTGACAGTCACAGTGAGACGGTCCAGAAGTAAAAACATACAACAAGATAAAACAATAAAACATTTGATTTTATTTGATTTCTATGGTCTAGTCAGCCAGCTCACAAGTCAGAATGTGGTCTGAGCTGGACCTCAGGCCTTAGAGATAAAAGCATTTCTGATTTTATTTGTTTCTCTATTGTCCAGTCAGCCAGCTCACATTAAAGGGAGAGTTGTTGACCTCAGCTTTACTTTAGACCACCTCTGAGATATTATATGAAAATGTCTGAAATTGGGGTGAACTATCCCTTTAACTCCTCCTAAAGTCTCGCACATTAGGTCATCATATTCATGTAGTCTGAATTCCAAATTACACCTTAACCTTAACCAGGGCTCCGGTCAAAAGTAGTGCACTATATAAAGAAAAGGGTGCACACATAGTACTGGTTCTGGGTCATAAGACCTTCATCAGAGCATCAAATCAGGGAGGGTAGAATTAGGGGTTGACTGTGGCAAAAGCACTAGCCTAGCCGACTGCTCACAAAGATATGTCTGTGATCTGTCAAGGTATTTTTAGACTGAGGAAGTAAACAGACTAGCTGTAGGCTAAATTCCTATAACCACATTGACTTTAGTAAACTTATTACAAATATCATTAGCAGAAACATCTTTTCAAACACTTTATTGAATAAGGTAATTAGGTTTGGAGGACATGCTAAACTTGTTATCACATAAGTGTTTATAGAAAACGTATGTTTTACGTAGTTGGTCAGCCTACTATCTGGCCTACCAATCTGAATTTGCCAATAAAGCTGTAGCCAAACCACAAACTCTCAATGCCATAGAGATGCTGTAAAACTAGTCATTTATTAAGGGCTCTGTTCAATCAGGTCAACTTTAGCCAACATCCGCTTAGCGGTTGTTTTGGTGGTGTCGGAGGTAGAACTGGGTTAGAGCTGTCAAATCCAGAAGCAGCTCCTGGCATTATACCTAAAGCGGACATTGTCATTGGCTGCACGGAGTCACATTAAGAGAAATCTCATGCAGCCTTATTTACAAGTTTGAAAACTGGAATGTGAGATGCAATGTTCAATAAATTAGGCTGATAGAAATCCTAATTATTTTGTGTCACGATTTTCAATTTGAACATAACTATCTATCTATATAGCCTACACTTTCTTGTTCTGAACATCTAACTTGAGTGGGATGGGTGTGGCTTCGTGACATTGATCAAGAGTAGCTGCACATCATATTGACAGCTCCAACGCAGTTAAAGCAAAAACAGTACAATATGAGGATCGACAAATGAATACATACCATAAGAAACGTAACGTAACATATCATACTAATTGGAGTGTCCCATCTACCCCTGAGTCTACCCCTGAGTCTACCCCTGAGTCTACCCCTGAGTCTACCCCTGAGTCTACCCCTGAGTCCAACTTGCAGAAACTACTTCTCCAATAGAAATCCCTGATCACACTTTTAGGCAATGTCATGGCAACGTTGGCTAGCTAAGCCCTTGCGTAAAAACACCTCATTGGGTCTAAAGGTCTTCTCGAAAATGTAAGGTTGGAGTAATAATAATAATGTTCAACTACTTAAGACATTCTCTCGAATCCAGGTTGTGTCTTTAGATTTCGAGAAAATAAACAACTAAGGAAGAATTTTTTACTTCACTCATTTTCTTCTCAAACCCCGACCTGGACTGTTTGGGCTGTTTCGCAAGCGTTACCGGAAGTCTTGCGATGTTGCGCTTCTTAGTTTAGAAACTCTGTGGTTACAGCTCTAACACCGTCTAAACATCAGCCAAAAACTATTTTTTGAGAAGACGTTTTGTAAATCCTGCAAAATTCAGGGGACCCTCCATCGATGTTTTTGTCAATCTCACTCAGATATCATATGAACAAGTCATGGCAAATCAGAAAATAAGCTTTAAAACTGCATATGTTTCTCTCCGGCCCATGGAAAAATTTGTAGGAATGCATGAAATTAGTTTTAAAGCTGCAATATGTACCTTTTTGGGCAACCTGACAAAACTCTGATAGAAATGTGAGTTATAGATCTGTCATTCTCACAGAAAGCAAGTCTAATAAACAGTACATCTGCTCTATGTGTGCTATTTCTATACTTCCCATTTTTAAGTTTAGTTTTTGCATCTTTTACTTTCGGTTTTGTATACCAGCTTCAAACAGCTGAAAATACAACATGTTTGGTTATGGAAAATATATTTCACAGCAGTTTAGTTGGTACAATCATTCTCTACACTATACCTGTTTGTTTTGTAACATATTTTGTCATTATTTTGTCACACTGAAATTAGGCAAACTCTAAAACAAATTTCAACCAGGAAATGGCAAGCGATTTCTGCATAGTGCCTCTTTAGAAATGGACAAATGTTCTCTCCATCCTATGGCAAAAATGTGTAGAATAGCAGGAAATTCGTTTTAAAAACGGAAACACGTTTTCTGCACAATGGGTAAAATTGTATGAAATTAGTTTTAAAACTGCAACATTTTCTCTCTGCCCCATGACAAAAAAACAATTATTGCAGGACATTACTAAAATTATTAAAAGTATACTTTTTAGCTCCACTATGTGTTGGGTAAAGGTCGCTACGTTACAATGTTTCTTATTGAGACCATGTCCCCACGCTTCTCTACACCAAGTCTCTTACCTGTACTTGCCTCTCCGATGGCCTCACTTGCGCCATTCAACTTCTGACACTAATGTAGCGAGTCCAGGGAGTAGCCCCGACTGGGACTTGGACGCAGGTCCAGTGACCGTCAAGCCGACACCTTAACAACACCTTAACCATTACAGCAAAAGGTCCGATATAATGTGAGGGGTTCGAGTTTGGGAAACCCTGCCGTAAATGACCGACCATATCCGACAAAGCCCGAGAATGCCGCCGGACAACCTGTGTGTGAGAGCAAAGCAGAACGCTACGCGCGAGCAAGAGAGAGGGGGATTATTGTGCGTTCATGAGCGCTACAGTCACTGCGCGAGGAACAGCGGGTGAGCTACTGAGAGGAGAGGAGACATTTGGACAACATTGCTGCTATACTTGTAAAATATATGGTCTAATTTAGCAGAACTGTCCACCAAGGTCCTATACATGTCAAGGATTATACTTGAAATGATTCCTGGTATAGTTTATTACGGAGAGGACGCATACCCGGAATAGAGTGAGCTGGACGGCTGGGCTGAGAAGGAAAGGAATTGTACTCTTTCTGAAGTGGTCGGGAGAAGCAAGTGGTTGCTATTTGCTAAAACAGAAATGCCAACGACCAGGGGACCTAGAGGGTGAGTTTTCGCTTTTCATATTCAACTGACATTGGTTGGGTTGTTTCAAATGATCTATCACATGATTTGTTGGAGTGGCATGGACCGGGTAGTATGGAACTGATGCTGAGGCGAAACTGCATCTTGTTGATAGGCTAATGATGACCACTGGTTTATGGTGTAGGCTGGTTATTGATAAAGCATCATTTCGTCACGTTGAAAAGTTATGTGGTCAGTATGAGCAGGATATTGTTTTTCTGGCTACTTCATGACATGCATTCACATGTCCATTGATTTAGAGCTTGTTCGAGATCAATACGGCTGTATGCACGCCTCACGGGCAAGTCGCAGGCAGGAGCACCTGTCAAGCCGCGCTCTGCTCTGATCACCCGTGGAACCTGTTACATAGACATACATGTTTGGTGAATTACATGATGTGGAGAAAGAAGGTCAATTAACCAAGCACGAGCATTAAAACCTTTGTATACGTTGCCTCAACATGGGGCATATAAATGATTTGAACAATTCCGTTTTATATTAGCCTAGGTGTTTGCGCAATATTTGGCAAATGTATCGAACTTGCAGTTGGATAGGCTACCTATAAGATACTCATTTATATCATTGTAAAATCTTTAACTATAATGCATAGACTACGTGAAGGTCATTATTATAGCCCACAAATCCGGCGTCCACAGTCAGCAAATGAGTTGTTTATGGACCAAATAGAAACAAGGGTCTGCGCAGACTGGTGTTGGTGATGAAACGGATGGTTAGGCTACGCGCCGATCTATTTCAGATTGTTTGAAAACTATGGATGAAAGCTTAAC
The DNA here is from genome assembly GCF_002021735.2 of Oncorhynchus kisutch. NCBI lineage: Eukaryota > Metazoa > Chordata > Actinopteri > Salmoniformes > Salmonidae > Oncorhynchus > Oncorhynchus kisutch. The sequence continues at coordinate 21,048,068 of NC_034186.2, read as the reverse complement.
TGTCATTGCTTTATTTGTCACATTATATGTGGAACATGCGAATATGGAGATGCAGGTGTCAATGGCGCTAAATAAATACATGTCAGTTATTTCTCATCAATCCACATTATGCATTATTTCCATAGCCACAAAATGATGTCATCAATGTTGGAGTCTATTGGCCTGGCTCTTCCCCGCTATCATTTGTGTAGAATAAAATCTACGTTTTTAGAGCAGTTCGGAGTACATGCTTTGCCTTGATCATTTTCAAATATACTTTTTCCATCAATTGAAAACAGCCAGTGGTTCCACACAGCAGAACTAACACACAGCAAGTCTCTCTAGGGAGAGAGATTGGAGTTGAGGAGGAGAGTGCAACATCATCTATTGGGTTTGACGCATTCATTCGCCTTATTCATTCGCCTTTGAATCCAGCTCGTCCTCGCTCTGTTTCTGTGCTGTCTGCGTGACTTAGGACACCTGACTACTCCTTTATGCAGAACTATTACAATATAAGAGGATGCGTTCGACTCGCTATAGCGTGCATCAATAATTTTGCATTAATTTAGCCTTATACGTTTTTAATTGTAAACGTTGTAAAAATGCAATTCCATTATTGTCGCATTATAATTATTATAATTAGAATTATAATAATACGTATAGTAATACAAATACTCCTACTAATGAGAATAATATAGGACTTTTTTAAAACTAAATACCAATTTGAATTTCTAGTAATTCCTGAATTTTGGCATTTGTCTTTTACTATCCCACTGGTAACACACTGGTTGAATCAACGTTGTTTCCTAAACCAACGTGGATTAGACCTTGAATTGATGTCTATGCCCAGTGGGATTTCATTGACTGAGTAATTAAAATCTAATTTCAGGAGCTGTGTCTTCTCCCAATGCTCTTAAGTAGGAATCCCAGTGCCCCTTTATTTCAAAGTACACTTACATTTAGAAGGAACAATAATGTAAATCTAAATACATCTTCTTAAAATCGGTCTTTGCTTGGTATATTCATAAGGGAGCACTTCAAAAAATGGTTTGCTCTTAATAAATTACATTTCATGTTAAATCTCTCATATGGTTATTTATGACTAATTATTTGCATTTGTCCTTTAAAGGACTATTGAGTTGTATGTAGTATGTAGATTCATGAGGATGGACTTCACTACATACATTAGAATAGCATTGACTGTCTTCTATGGAAAAGGGGATGACCTAGCAAGTTGTACAACTGAAATGTGTCTTCTGCATTTAACCCAACCCCTCTGAACGTGAGAGGTGCGAAGGGCTATAGAATCTAATATTGTATTTGAGAGGAGTCTGTTGCTCTGTGTGAGAGAGAAGGGGGGTAGAGCAAGCAATGGAATACTTATTTAACTGGGCAAGTCAGTTAAGAACAAATTCTTATTTCCAATGACACCCTAGGTACAGTGGGTTAACTGCCTTGTTCAGGGGCAGAACAACAGATTTGTACCTTGTCAGCTCGGGGATTTGATCTTTTATTATTTTTATTTTTTTTCACCTTTATTTAACCATGTAGGCAAGTTGAGAACAAGTTCTCATTTACAATTGCGACCTGGCCAAGATAAAGCAAAGCAGTTCGACAGATACAACAACACAGATTTACACATGGAGTAAAACAAACATACAGTCAATAATACAGTATAAACAAGTCTATATACAATGTGAGCAAATGAGGTGAGAAGGGAGGTAAATGCAAAAAAGGCCATGGTGGCAAAGTAAATACAATATAGCAAGTAAAACACTGGAATGGTAGTTTTGCAATGGAAGAATGTGCAAGGTAGAAATAAAAATAATGGGGTGCAAAGGAGCAAAATAAATTAATTAATTAAATACAGTTGGGAAAGAGGTAGTTGTTTGGGCTAAATTATAGGTGGGCTATGTACAGGTGCAGTAATCTGAGAGCTGCTCTGACAGTTGGTGCTTAAAGCTAGTGAGGGAGATAAGTGTTTCCAGTTTCAGAGATTCTTGTAGTTCAACCTCTTGGTTGCCAGTCCAACGTTCTAACCAACTGGCTACCTACCGCCGCGCCATATGTAGTGTGTGTGATAGAGTGTGTCTTATTAGAGACAGCTAGGCTGTGGAGTGATGTGGCCAGTGCATCTGTTTGTGCCTCTGCCTTCAGCTAATGAGTGGCTGGCCCGGTTGGTGATGCTGAGCCCTCACTGGTAAACAAAAGGCATATACTGCTGCCTGACCAGCGTTGTAACCACTCATCTCTACAATCTCTCCACACACTCTTTAAGTCTCTCTCTCTATTCCTCTGTAGTAACCACTCCCATCTCCATACTCTCCAGTTCTCTCTGTCTAATCTGTTGTTCTCACAGTGGACCCCACTTCCCTTCCTTTCAAACCCAGCTCTCTCTCTCTCTCTCTCTGTCTCTAGTCCTCTTTTTTTCTACCCTCCCTTCCCTTCCTCTCCCTCTCTGTCTCTCTCTCTTTGGGGCCCTGACTCTGTGCCCATGTTCACTCATGCTTTCTACATTCAAAAATGGTGTTAGTGGGGAGGACCAGTATATTTTGTCCCTCCTTTCTCAGCACGCTACAACCAGCCAGGGCACGGTGACGTAGTGTTGCTGGCCCCCAACCAGTTAGTATCAGTGGTGGTTGCATTATAAAACCACTTGGACTTCATTGATTCACACAGTTGTGTGAAGTTGGCTGGATGTCCTTTGGGTGGTGGACCATTCTTGATACACTTGGGAAACTGTTGAGTGTGAAAAACCCAGCGGTGAGGGAGTTCTTGACACAAACCGGTGTGTCTGGCATCTACTACCATAACCCATTCAAAGGCACTTACAACTAACCCTAACCCTATTCGCCCTTCTGAATGGCACACATACATAATCCATGTCTCAATATTCTCAAGGCTTAAAAATCATTATTTAATCTGTCTCCTCCCCTTCATCTACACTGATTGAAGTGAATTTAACAGGTGACATCAATCAAGGATCATAGCTTTCACCTGGATTCACCTGGTCAGTCTGTCATGGAAAGAGCAGGTGTTCTTAATGTTTTGTACACTCAGTGTACATCCCATGGCAAAATGTGTTGCTTTTTTTGATACATCCAATGGTTCACAGTCTCCCTGGGTTCTATAGTCATGTTGATATTGACTATGTGTGAATGTTTTGCTTTGAAGTTCAATAGACAGAAACGGATCTACTTTGACATTTAAAACGATAGTCAGCATACATTCCATATGCATAGTACCTACAATTCCACGCTTTGCAAGTCTAATATTGATATTTCACTTGAGGGCATATTGCATCTTTAAAGAACTCACTCCATGGTGCAACTCCCCAAGTCAATATTAAAATAGATTTTGATACTCGGTCTGCCTCATATCGAAATCATTATTTGCTTGCTCGCAGTGGACCGGGTTCTCTGCTTGGTAGCTGTCCAGGCTTATCATGGCTGAACTGGAATTAGACATTTATACTCTATGCGTCCCAGACAGCGCCCTATTCCCTACAAAGTGCACTGCTTTTTTTTAACCAGATCTCTATGGGCCCTAGTCAAAAGTAGTGCACTATAAAGAGAATATGGTGCCATTTGGGAAGCAGCCCCTGTGTTGTGTGGACTGGAGATGGATGGTTGAAACAACAATAACAACAGGGTTCGAGCTGTAGTGTCCAAGCCCAGGCAGTGTTTGCTGTTCTCTCTGTGTCTGTCCCCAAGAAGGGACCGGAACATGCAGTGTGTCACTGGGTTGTCAATGTATTGTCCATCTGCTGATTGACCTATTTGAAGAACAGTCCAGGGTTTCTATATCCTTCATTTCCCCACAATGGAACAGCAACATAGTTGCTCTGGGTTTTCAATTACACCGGTCCATTGTTTGCTGTTCGGCCAGGAATAGGCTTCAGGGTCTGGCTGTGAATGTTTTTGTTTCATCTCGTCACACGTTAAGGACAAGATCCTATCATCCACAACCACAGACTTAACTGTGTCCCAAATAGCACTGTATTTGCTATGTAGTGTGCACTGTATAGGGAATAGGGTGCTGTTTGGGACTCATCCCTAAAGGGTATGATTCCCCTGCAGTGATACCAAGGCAATTGGCCCTGTATCTAACACTACACTTTGTATGTGGTCTGCCACTTTGTTTTCTGTCTGCGTTCTCAAGATGGGATGTTAGTGGATAGATTTGAATAATGTAAACGTTATTAAACAGAATACACTTCATTAAAACTGTTCACTTTGTGATTGCGAGGCCTGTGGGTAATAGATGGAAATAATTCTAAATAAATTGGGATCACTGTGTCACAACAATATCCAATATTGTTTTCTATTCAATTCAACACATTTATTTTAATTACATTTTATTTGAACCTTTTTGGTAGCCTGTTGCCACATCTGTTTGTGCTCTTAACTCCACTGTGGTCTTTGGTATGAAAATGAGTGACGAGAATTTGGCATGATGGCACAAACAGACTGGCTATATTTTGTGTGTATAGCAGCATATGCTGCATTGCTTTCTGACTTCGTCCCACCTGTTGAGAAGACAATTTTCTGCACTTTGAAGTGAAACACTGTCAGCTGAAGGAGGAGAAGGATGAAGAGGGGGACTCTTATACTTTGTACTTTTAGTTCTGACATTTTAAATGTTATAACAGCGGAAGCTTTTGAGTTGTCGAAATGTTGGGATTTCTTTTGATCATCGAGCCGTCAAAAGGTAATCCATTGTTCAACCTGCAGGGCTGTTTTAGGATGTAGAGCATAGAGTAGGATGGTTGACATGTTGTTGATTCAGTTGATTTTCCTGCCCTCCTCTCATGTTACTTTATAAAAGTTGCTGCAGCGAAGCCTTATAACTAGGCAGGTCTGTCATTCTATTCTCTGTTTTCCCACCCGCCTGTCAGTCTTTCTGCAAGTAGGCAGGAATCACCTTATTGAGCCCAGACAGACAGACAGGCAGACAGACAGAGAGAGAGGGAGAGAGAGAGAGAGAGAGAGAGAGACACACACACAGACAGACAGACACTGCATATCATCAATTAATAACACTGGCTTTCTAAAAAAACAGTCTGCTGTCAGGCCCAACTGCCAGAAATGCCTCAGTTTACAGGGTAGTACACTTATTCTTACTTATTCTCCCTTGTTTGCTTGTAGAAACAACACATTTTTTATTTTCATTCTTTAGGTACATCCACTGTGGGAATAGGAAAGTAGAGCTTTTTTCCAACAAGAGCATTGCCTATGAAGAATAGCTTACAGCTAAACAGTATGGGAATTAATGGAAATATATGCACATCATATTTAGACAGAAACATAAACATTTTACCTCATCATAAGTAGAAATAATTACAAATGATTAAATCCTTCCAATAGAAATAAAAATAATTTTATTTATGAATTGAACTTTAATTAAATGAGTTGACTCTTCACATGGGATGATTAAAAAGGGAATTGAATGATCCCCAATGATACATTGCATCTCCCAAAAATGTTTTCAACATACATCTGTAAAATGATAGTCTAGAAACTAAAGCTTTGGTTGTCTTCCTCTCAGGCTTCCATGTCTTCTCCCTGGATCTCCTCAATGTCCACCTCTTGGACATCAGATTCTGAGGCCTCATCTTCACTATCAATGTCCAACCTTGTTGAGGATGGCTCGTTGTCAGGCTCAAAAAGCCTCAAATTTGCCAGGATGGCCACCAATTCTTCAACACTTGTATTGGTCAGCCTTTTCCGTGCTTTTATGTGTGTTCCCAAACAAGGACCAGTTGCGCTCTGAGGCGGCTGATGTTGGTGGGATTTAGAGGATGATGGAGGCAACAGGGGAAATAGCCTCAGATCCACAAAGTCCCTTCCACCAGGTGGCTGATGAGATATGTTGGCACGACTGCCATATTGCATCTCCATCCCAAAGCCCTTGCTTGGAAGTGTACTTCGCCAGACTGCCAAGAACCTTACCCTCATCCAGGCCAAGGTGGCGAGACACGGTAGTGATGACACCATAGGCCTTGTTGATCTCTGCACCAGACAGGATACTCTTGCCAGCATACTTGGGGTCCTACATGGGCCCTGCGGCGTGTATGGGCTTCAGGCAGAAGTCTTTATGCTTTTTGATGTATTTCAGAACTGCAGTTTCCTCTGCTTGGAGCAATAGTGAAGTGGGCAGGGCAGTGCGGATTTCTTCTCTGACATCTGCAAGCAGAGTCTGAACATCAGACAGGATGGCATTGTCTCCCTCAATCTGTGCAATGGCTACTGCTATAGGTTTCAGGAGTTTCAGGCTGCTTACCACTCTCTCCCAAAATACATCATCCATCAGGTAGATTGCTGCTATAACTTGATGACCCTTCACATACCTAACCATTTCCTTGGCTCTCTTGTAGAGTGTATCCATTGTTTTCAGTGCCATGATGTCCTTGAGGAGCAGATTCAATGCATGAGCAGCACAGCCAATGGGTGTGCTGCTCATCAGACCACCCATCAGAGATGATTGCAGTACAGTCTACTTTCTCTATGATTTGCTTGACCTTCACTTGAACTCTGTTGAACTCTGCATCCAGAAAATTAGTAGATAAAGCATGTCTGGTTGGAGGGGTGTATGCTGGACAAAGAACATTCAGATATCTCTTCCAATACACATTGTCTGTGAGCATCAGAGGTGAACCAGTTGCATACACAGCTCGAGCAAGACATTCATTCGCATTTCTCTGACTATGTTCGTCCATTGAGTCAAGAAAACATATGATTCCTTGAGGACCATAAGCTGTTGCTATCGATAAGGTGTCTGTTTCATAATTTTCACATCGAATAGAAGGTTGCTTGTTGTGAGCGCTGAGGGAACTTTATGCACTTGGCCAGACGATTCTGCATCTTTGTTGCATTCTTCACGTATGACTTGGCACAGTATTTGCAAATGTACACAGCTTTTCCTTCTTTATTAGCTGCTGTGAAATGTCTCCACACATCAGATAGTGCCCGTGGCATTTTCGGGTAAAGATTAGAGAATATATATTTTTTTTAAACAAATACAATTCCATGTACAGATAAATAGTTAAGCAGTTAGATTTAACAACTCATTTGTAAGATAAATGTTTTAAAAATAAACATATATATGTATTGAAACAAGTAAATTAACACTTCTCAGTTAGCAGGCTCAAGCAAGCTAAAACCCACATGGTAGCAAGAACTAACTAGCAGAAATTGTTAACAAGTTAGAAATGATTTAAACACACTTTGCTGTAGGCTACTATTTACTAGTTAACAAAAAATCGTGTATGCCATATAAAATATATTCACCCAACCCATTATTGTAATCAAAACTTACCAGAAAGCATGTAGTCCTTGGCTCAGACTGTGTAGTAGTGTGGGCTCAGTAGCATCTCATTAGTGTGCAAGATCTTGAGAATCAGCTGTACATGTGATGGAAGAATGCACTGTGCATGCAGAGGATTGCAATTCCATTGAATTGGGGATAGTTTAACTAAAATATGCCACAAGACCAAGAATGTGTATCCCACAAAAAAAGGTTCACTGTTATAAGCTAACTTTTTTGATGAATTTAAGCAAAATTCTCAGAATTCTCAGAATTCGCGGCCTTAACTTGCCACTGAAAATTTTTGAAAATTACTCTCTCCAGAAATAAGTCTCTCACGGTTGCCGCCTGCTACCGACCCCCCTCAGCTCCCAGCTGTGCCCTGGACACCATTTGTGAATTGATCGCCCCCCATCTAGCTTCAGAGTTTGTTCTGTTAGTTGACCTAAACTGGGATATGCTTAACACCTCGCCAGTCCTACAATCTAAGCTAGATGCCCTCAATCTCACACAAATCATCAAGGAACCCACCAGGTACAACCCTAACTCTGTAAACAAGGGCACCCTCATAGACGTCATCCTGACCAACTGGCCCTCCAAATACACCTCCGCTGTCTTCAACCAGGATCTCAGCGATCACTGCCTCATTGCCTGTATCCGCTACGGAGCCGCAGTCAAACGACCACCCCTCATCACTGTCAAACGCTCCCTAAAACACTTCTGTGAGCAGGCCTTTCTAATCGACCTGGCCCGGGTATCCTGGAAGGACATTGACCTCATCCCGTCAGTTGAGGATGCCTGGTCATTCTTCAAAAGTAACTTCCTCACCATTTTAGATAAGCATGCTCCGTTCAAAAAATGCAGAACTAAGAACAGATACAGCCCTTGGTTCACCCCAGACCTGACTGCCCTCGACCAGCACAAAAACATCCTGTGGCGGACTGCAATAGCATCGAATAGTCCCCGTGATATGCAACTGTTCAGAGAAGTCCGGAACCAATACACGCAGTCAGTCAGGAAAGCTAAGGCCAGCTTCTTCAGGCAGAAGTTTTCATCCTGTAGCTCCAACTCCAAAAAGTTCTGGGACACCGTGAAGTCCATGGAGAACAAGAGCACCTCCTCCCAGCTGCCCACTGCACTGAGGCTAGGTAACACGGTCACCACTGATAAATCCATGATTATCGAAAACTTCAATAAGCATTTCTCAACGGCTGGCCATGCCTTCCGCCTGGCTACTTCAACCTCGGCCAACAGCTCCACCCCCCCGCAGCTCCTCGCCCAAGCCTCTCCAGGTTCTCCTTTAACCAAATCCAGATAGCAGATGTTCTGAAAGAGCTGCAAAACCTGGACCCGTACAAATCAGCTGGGCTTGACAATCTGGACCCTCTATTTCTGAAACTATCTGCCACCATTGTCGCAACCCCTATTACCAGCCTGTTCAACCTCTCTTTCATATCGTCTGAGATCCCCAAGGATTGGAAAGCTGCCGCAGTCATCCCCCTCTTCAAAGGGGGAGACACCCTGGACCCAAACTGTTACAGACCTATATCCATCCTGCCCTGCCTATCTAAGGTCTTCGAAAGCCAAGTCAACAAACAGGTCACTGACCATCTCGAATCCCACCGCACCTTCTCCGCTGTGCAATCTGGTTTCCGAGCCGGTCATGGGTGCACCTCAGCCACACTCAAGGTACTCAACGATATCATAACCGCCATCGATAAAAGACAGTACTGTGCAGCCGTCTTCATCGACCTTGCCAAGGCTTTCGACTCTGTCAATCACCATATTCTTATCGGCAGACTCAGGAGCCTCGGTTTTTCGGATGACTGCCTTGCCTGGTTCACCAATTACTTTGCAGACAGAGTTCAGTGCGTCAAATCGGAGGGCATGCTGTCTGGTCCTCTGGCAGTCTCTATGGGGGTGCCACAGGGTTCAATTCTCGGGCCGACTCTTTTCTCTGTGTATATCAATGATGTTGCTCTTGCTGCGGGCGATTCCCTGATCCACCTCTACGCAGACGACACCATTCTATATACCTTCGGCCCGTCTTTGGACACTGTGCTATCTAACCTCCAAACAAGCTTCAATGCCATACAACACTCCTTCCGTGGCCTCCAGCTGCTCTTAAACGCTAGTAAAACCAAATGCATGCTTTTCAACCGGTCGCTGCCTGCACCCGCATGCCCGACTAGCATCACCACCCTGGATGGTTCCGACCTAGAATATGTGGACGTCTATAAGTACCTAGGTGTCTGGCTAGACTGCAAACTCTCCTTCCAGACTCATATCAAACATCTCCAATCGAAAATCAAATCAAGAGTCGGCTTTCTATTCCGCAACAAAGCCTCCTTCACTCACGCCGCCAAGCTTACCCTAGTAAAACTGACTATCCTACCGATCCTCGACTTCGGCGATGTCATCTACAAAATGGCTTCCAACACTCTACTCAGCAAACTGGATGCAGTCTATCACAGTGCCATCCGTTTCGTCACTAAAGCACCTTATACCACCCACCACTGCGACTTGTATGCTCTAGTCGGCTGGCCCTCGCTACATATTCGTCGCCAGACCCACTGGCTCCAGGTCATCTACAAGTCCATGCTAGGTAAAGCTCCGCCTTATCTCAGCTCACTGGTCACGATGGCAACACCCATCCGTAGCACGCGCTCCAGCAGGTGTATCTCACTGATCATCCCTAAAGCCAACACCTCATTTGGCCGCCTTTCGTTCCAGCACTCTGCTGCCTGTGACTGGAACGAATTGCAAAAATCGCTGAAGTTGGAGACTTTTATCTCCCTCACCAACTTCAAACATCAGCTATCTGAGCAGCTAACCGATCGCTGCAGCTGTACATAGTCTATTGGTAAATAGTCCACCACTTTTCACCTACCTCATCCCCATACTGTTTTTATTTATTTACTTTTCTGCTCTTTTGCACACCAATATCTCTACCTGTACATGACCATCTGATCTTTTATCACTCCAGTGTTAATCTGCAAAATTGTAATTATTTGCCTACCTCCTCATGCCTTTTGCACACATTGTATATAGACCCCCCCTTTGTTTTCTACTGTGTTATTGACTTGTTAATTGTTTACTCCATGTGTAACTCTTTGTTGTCTGCTCACACTGCTATGCTTTATCTTGGCCAGGTCGCAGTTGCAAATGAGAACTTGTTCTCAACTAGCCTACCTGGTTAAATAAAGGTGAAATAAAAAAATAAAAAAATAAAAAAATAAAAAAATAAAAATTGAAGAATTCCGGAAATATGTCGGAAATTTACTGAAAAGTTTCCAACCCTTTGCAACCCTACATGTAATGCATCAGATTAGCACTGTAAAATTATAAAATTATCATCAACTGTGAAAGCTGTTCAAATAATTTGTGTAGGCCTAGAATTGTTCATGTACAATAAAACACATCAACTTTTTACATTAAGAACAAATCTGTCATAAACAGGCACCCTCGGGAGCGCGTGCTTAGTCCCCTCCTGTACTCCCTGTTCACCCACGACTACACGCGACTAACACCATCAAGTTTGCAGACGACATAACCTTGGTAGGCCTGACCACCGACGATGATGAGACAGCCTATATGGAATAGGTCAGAGACTTGTGTTGCCAGGACAACAGCCTCTCACTCAACGTCAGCAAGACAAAGTAGCTGATCATGGACTACAGGAAACGGAGGGCCAAGCACACCCCCATTCACATTGGCAGAGCTGTAGTGGAGCAGGTCGAGAGCTTCAAGTTCCTCAGTGTCCACTAAGGATTTATGATGGTCCAAACACAACAGGGCACAACAACGTGTCTTCCCCCTCGGGAGGCTGAAAAGATTTGTCATGGGCCCTCAGATCCTCAAAGAGTTCGCCAACTGCACCATTGATAGCATCTTGACTGACTACATCACTACTTGGTATGGTAACTGCTTGGCATCCGACTGCAAGGTGCTACAGAGGGTAGTGTGGACGGCCCAGAACATCACTGTGGCCGATCTCCCTACCATCCAGGACCAGAAATATACCAGGCGGTGTCAGAGGAAAGTCCTAAAAATGGTCAAAGACTCCAGCCATCAAAGTCATAGACTGCTACTCTGCTACTGCATGGCAAGCAGTACCAATGTACCAAGTCTGGAACCAGCAGGACCCTGAACAGCTTCTACCCCTAAGTCATAAGACTACTAAATAGTTAGTTAAATAGTTAACCAAATACCTACCCGAACAATCTGCATTGACCCTTTTTGCACTACATTTTTTTGACTCATCACATACGCTGCTGCTACTGTTTACTATCTGGCACTTTATTCCTAGTTGTTTGTACATATCTACCTCAATGACCTCGTACCCCTGCACATTGACTCTGTACTGGTACCCTGTGTATATAGCCAAGTTATCATTACTCATTGTGTATCTATTATTACTTTATTACGTGTTTTTCTTTTCTATTATTTCTTTTATTATTTTCGTTCTCACTGCATTGTTAGGAAGGGCCGTAAGTAAGCATTTCACTGTTAGTATATACCTATTGTTTACAAAGCATGGGACAAATAAAAATGAGATTTTATTTTAATTGCAACATAATCCTTTTCCATCTGTGAATACAGAACTGTCAGTTTCGTTGTGTCAATACTTGAAGATGGTTAACATGTGTTTAAATGGTTAGATAAAATGAGGAACTAACTAACCGCTGTCTTCCCTAGGAGACCACAGTGTGTAATTAACATCCGAGAGGAAACAGATAAAAGCATACTGCTGTTCTAAATAACAATTTAACGCTTAATTTCACATTGATGTTTATTTAGCAGAGCACTTATCTAGAGTCCTATCCATCTCCCATTAGAATATACTTTGGCAATAATCAAGTGAAATACTTTATCTCCACTTTATGAGAAGGAAAAAATAAAGGCAGGTGTCGTGTGTCCATAGGCTTTGTATAAACGCATCCACTAAATGTCATGTATACAACTGTGTGTACAAAAAATATTGAGTTGCACCCCTTTTGCTCTGAGAACAGCCTCAATTCGTTGGGGGCGTGGACTCTACAAGGTGTCAAAAGCGTTCTACTGGGATCATAGCTTTCACCTGGATTCACCTGGTCAGTCTTTGTCATGGAAAGAGCAGGTATTCCTAATATTTTGTACACTCAGTATATATCTTGTGGTTTGACTTGCGCCAATGCGACATAGATTAAATGTTTTGACACTTGGTTTTGTTCAGTAATGCACCGATAAGACATTTTTGGCCGACACCGAAATACCCAATATTTTCCTTGCCCCCCAAAACCATACCTATAACCAATATTTAAAATGTTATTGGCCTTTTAAGAATTCTAGTACAGTTAAATAGTTAACACACACGGACACAGCGGTCTAAGGCACTGCATCTCAGTGCAAGAGGTTCGAATCCAGGTTCTATCACATCCGGCCGTGATTGGGAGTCCCATAGGGCAGCGCACAATTGGCCCAGTGTCGAACGGGTTTGGCCGGGGTAGCCTGTCATTGTAAATAAGAATCTGTTCTTAACTGACTTGCCAAGTTAAATAAAGGTTACACACACCACACCACACTGACCAAAGCAATATTTTGTTGGCATTTACGTATGTCACCATTACTAATAAAGCATAATCAAAAACAAATTTCTCACTTACTTTCTGTGTTGTTTCGTTGTTCATTTCTTCAGTCGTTTCATTCTCAACCAGGATTTCTATGGAACGCCGTTTGGGTCTTTGCATGTCAAAAAAGATACGTGTCAAATAACACTATTTGATGTGTCAAATAAGCTCGTTGACCAATCAGGATCTGATTATGACTCCACGTCACATAATAATTTAACGCGTTCATACATTCTTTATGTAGTTATTTCACATTGATTACACTATCACTCGTATTTCATATGTCACAACGATTCATCGATACATATGCTATGATGCTGGTAAAGTTGTCTCTCGCACCTACAGTGCTGGTCATAAAAGAAGCTAGCTAACTCATGAATGCGAACAATGTTCTTCCACAAAAACATAGGAAAACAACATAATCTGTTTCAGTAGCTGTAGTTAGCTAGCTAACTATATAGCTAGGTATCATCATCTAAAATAACCCTAATTTATAAGACAGTTCTTATTTGATTAATGGTGGTCGGACCTATCTATGTGAAGCTAGCCACAATAAGGATTAGCCACAATAGTGGACTTTGCGGTTAGCCTTCAAAATAAAAGTATGGCATAATTCTACTATTTGTATTCATTTGCATCACTGTCAATGTCATACTTTTACTTTGAAGGCAAACCGCAAATTCCACTAGCTTTTCATGAACTGAAGTTCAATTTCAATAGGAGAACAACAAGTGGCAACCTAGCTAATACTTACTCACAATGATTCCTAAATCATTGCAAAGAATAATGAAAATGACTGCAGTTTCTACGGGTCATTGTTTTCAGGCTGGTTGTATTGGTGCTACCTAGGTACCAAGCTAAAGCTAACGACCCCAGAAGTTGCGGTCGAACAAGTGATCCTTTATTACCAACGCGTTATTGTAAACACAATGCGTGGCCGGTGTTTGCAGACTTTTTTGTACAGCTTTGACAGTGCTACTGTATTTGTTTTGACACTCAAAGACCCAAACGGCATTCCATAGTATGTATGTCGTGAAGCTAATGGCAGTGACGCTATTACTGTGTAACTCCGGTAGGGCAACATCTGAAAAATAGCACACTTGGTAGTGTGTACTGGTGCTCGACCAGTCGGCGAAAGCCAACATCACCCACGACAGAGAACGGTTGATTGTCAAGGGAAATGAATTCCATTATCTTGGCTTTAATGGATTTCACCTATGAGTTGTCTCGCTGAAATGTTCTTACTCTTTCAAATGACTGCTCAACTTGTTGACTGCTCGATCCACACAGCAGACATTGTGGGCTAGGTTAGGGATGCTGTGTTGCACGTGTAGCGCAACATTTTACGTGGCGTTATTACGTCATGTACCTACGTTATATAGTTATGCACGGCAGCTTTCACATCAGTTAACATCGGCATTAAACTAATCAGCCGATGTTGGCATTTTTAGCTAATATCGTCCGATTCCAATATGTTCACTGATATATTGTGCATCCCTAGTTTTGATTATTATTACATTTTTCAATACTGTTAACTGTCAAGGGCTCTCTATCTGTACCTTATGGATCTACAGGACTAACAAGCACAATGTGAAAGTGTCAATGGCATCGGAGTAAAAGCTAGCTGCGCTTCAGGCCTGTACTGTATTGTACTGAATGTGAATGTTGTAGCATCATTTACAGTAGGCCTTTTGGATGTGAGGAACTTCACCACTGCCTTCGACAACATCCCATTTAGATTGTGTCCCAAATGGTACCCCTTCATAGGGATTTGGTCAAAAGTAGTGCACTATAAAGGGAATAGGGTGCCACTAGGGCCAAGCAATCTTCCAATTTACTACCCAGCCTTTAGATTCCACTGTGAAGCGTTAGCAGTTTAGCACAAATAGATGTTCTTCGTGAGCATCATTTTCTATTCCTTGCCAGAGATTTGTGCTACCTACCATGTGGTACCTCATACTATCAATACAGGATGGAATCCAGAAACAGAGCACGCCAAATGAGCTGGCTGTATGCTAATAGACACAAGTGGGGACTGTTAGAACTGAACCTCATTTTTGGCAGCTGTGGCAACCACATTTATTTTATTTTAATTTTTTATTTCACCTTTATTTAACCATGTAGGCTAGTTGAGAACAAGTTCTCATTTGCAACTGCGACCTGGCCAAGTGTCAGGCATATGTGTATAGGTGGCAGGGAAGTCAGGCGCAGGAGAGTCAAACGGAGTGTAAAATGGAGTCTTTTAATAATGTCATAGTAACATGCTCCATAACACTAAACAGGAAAAAGAACATAAACAAATATGGGTACGAAGACCCGTCGCGCACCTATACAACAAAAATACTACGCTGACAATAAACAATCTCTGACAAAGACATGAGGGGAAACAGAGGGTTACACAACAGGTAATGAATGGGATTGAAAACAGGTGTGTGGGAAGACAAGACAAAACCAATGGAAATTGAAAAATGGATCAATGATGGCTAGAAGACCGGTGACGTCGAACGCCGAGCACCGCCCGAACAAGGAGAGGCAACGACTTCGGCAGTGTGACACCAAGATAAAGCATAGCAGTGTGAACAGACAGAGTTACACATGGAGTAAACAATTAACAAGTCAATAACAGTAGAAAAAAAAGAGAGTCTATATACATTGTGTGCAAAAGGCATGAGGTAGGCGAATAATTACAATTTTGCAATGTTGCCATCGTGACCAGTGAACTGGGATAAGGCGGAGCTTTACCTAGCATGGACTTGTAGATGACCTGGAGTCAGTGGGTCTGGGGACGAATATGTAGCGACTAGAGCATACAGGTCGCAGTGGTGGGTGGTTTAAGGTGCTTTAGTAACAAAACGGATGGCACTGTGATAAACTGCATCCAGTTTGCTGAGTAGAGTATTGGAAGCTATTTTGTAGATGACATCGCCAAAGTCGAGGATCGGTAGGATAGTCAGTTTTACTAGGGTAAGTTTGGCGGCGTGAGTGAAGGAGGCTTTGTTGCGGATCTAACAGACATTTATTGTAGCTGCTCCAGTGCTAGTTATAAATCACCCACATGTTTTGTTCTGCACAAGAGACAGAGGAATGTCAATATCTAATTTATCAAAATATGCCTCCTGCTATTATCTTAGATTTGCAGTATGAAAATAATAGAATGGGATGTAAGATTTATCTAAAACGGAAAGAAAATGTTTGTCAATTTGTCTTTAATCCACTGTTCACCTCTTACAATATAACAATTTCATCATTCTAGTATGTTGCCAGAGCCATTTTAGGATACATTACTTAGATTCCATTTGTGAGCATGTTGTTTTCCCTTCAGGAAGGTCCAGTCCAGAAAGCCGTGGTCCTGATTAGATTGTCTGACACACTAATGAGAGTCTAATGACTCACCCATTTGTTTAGAGTCTGTCTGCGAGGTCTTCTCTCTCTGTAATCTAGCCACAAGGACAATCAGCTTGCGGCCCAAATGGCACCCTATTCCCTATATAGTGCAATAACTTACACCAGGGCACCGAGCCAGTGTTCATTTTGGCACTCTTAAATGGGAGATACAACCATCCCAGCTCTGCAGATTTTGCTGCGAAGAGACAGAATCATTAGATCATTTGTTTTTGTACTGTCCATACATAGCTTGTTTTTGGTCACAGGTCCAGGAATGGCTGAAGAATTGCAACATTTACCTGGAGCTAACTCTGCAGATAGCAGTGCTGGGTGATCTGAAAAGTCATAGTCAATCGATCAATAATATATTAATACTTTTAGCAGAAATGTTTATTTTTAATTTACTATCTGTAGAAATTATGAGAATAGAAAGGTTCAGAATTTTTGTGAAACATCACAGCACAGTTGGAAAATATGGAAAATAGAAATGCAATATGGATGGTGTTAAGAGATAGATGGGAGGGGTTGAATGGAGCTGAAGGTTGGGAATAAAAACTAAACTAATAACAAGATAACTAATATCAAATATACTGTGTCCGTAAAACGTACACTACTTTTCAAAAGTTTGGCGTCAACTAGAAATGGCCTTGTTTTTGAAAGATAAGCAAAAATAATTGTCCATTAAAACATGAAATTGATCAGAAATACAGTGTAGACATTGTTAATGTTGTAAATGACTATTGTAGCTGGAAACGGCAGATTTTTTATGGAATATCTACAAAGGCGTACAGAGACCCATTATCAGCAACCATCACCCCTGTGTTCCAATGGCATGTTGTGTAGCTAATCCAAGTGTATCATTTTAAAAGGCTAGTTGATCATTAGAATTGTCACCAATGGTCGAGTCACAAGTCAAGACCCTGTGGCCAGAGGCGTCATGCCCTCAGATTTGTCCTGTTTATAAAAAAATATATATACACGTATATTTTTTGTCTTTAGCTAGCCCAGATTGGGAACCTATCTCCCAACCTCATAAGTAGCTACCAAGAAGACATTTCAGACCATCAATCAAGTTATATTAGCTAGCTTGTCTAACTTAGATGGCATGCCTGATGGCAAGGTTGCTAGACTTTAGAAAAGCAGGCAATAAAGAAAACAATGTAGTGGCGGTATTATGGGTTGTATCTTTTGAATGGTAGCCTGAGGGCTAGAAATCAAACTATTTTCTCGGAGAAAAAGAGGAAGACTTGCCTACGTTGGCTACAGAACCTGTGCGATGTGTATAATCAGAGCTGGAGCATGTCTGCCTGTCTGCCCACAATCTTCGCTTGACCATCTCTCAGTCAATCTCCCACATATAAAGGCTATGATGTCATTGGGTTGGGAGTTTGATATTTGTCATTAATCAGTGTTCTGGCTAGGCAGATCTACCACCTGTGGCCTGCAGTTTAAGGGGCTATTGTGGATACAGTCAGGCAAACCCAGCGATGGTGATGGTCTATCTGTTATACGAGGGGTTTGATGGTGCTCTCATCTGACAGAACCTAGATAAGTGTTTGTGTGTGTGACCAATCGGGTTAGTCCTAAATGGCATCCTTTTCCATATATAGTGCACTACTTTTGACCATAGCCCTATGGGCTTCCCTGTGGGCCCTGATCAAAAGTAGTGCACTATATAGGGAATAGGGTGCCATTTGGGACATAACCTTAGTAATAGGAGACAGACAGGACATAGTGGTCTATTACAGACATTGACATGAACAGGAGATTGAAACTCAAGTTTATATACATCAGAGAACCACAGCTGCTTCATCTAATATTCCATCATGTCTTCCTGTGGCGCTATAGAAGCTTTTTAGAACTGACACGGTGTGTGTGTGCGCGTGCAGACGTGCATGTGCGTTCTTGTGTGTCATGTGTCTTCGGAAACACATTTTACAGAATTGGATCAAATCCAAGGTCACCAAATGCAATTTATAACACTTTTCAGAAAGTGTGTATCTCCTTTGTTAATGTTAACAGTCATAAGAACGAAACACTTTAAACTCTACGTCACTTCACTTTAAAGTCAAGGTGAAGAAATAAATTGTCTGAACACTTCATTCGTTGGTCAGACATGTATACTGCATCAGTATATTATTGTACTGTATTACCTAAAACACTTTCATTCAGAACTGACAGTCACACTTTAGTTGGATAGTCACATATACACTGAGTATACCAAATGTTAAGAACACCTTCCTAATATTGAGTTGTACCTCCTTTCCAACCCTTCCCATTTCGCCCTCAGAACAGCCTCAATTAGTCGGGCGTGAACTCTACAAGGTATCAAAAGTGTTCCACAGGTATGCTGGCCATGTTTACTTCAATGCTTCCCACAGTTGTGTCAAGTTGGCTGGAAGTCCTTTGGATGGTGGACCATTCTTGATACACATGGGAAACTGTTGAGTGAAAAAAACAGCAGCATTGCAGTTCTTGACACAAACCGATGCACGTGGCATCAACTATCATAACTCATTCAAAGGTATTTAAATATTTTGTCTTGCCCATTCACCATCTGAATGGCACACATACATAATCCATGTCTCAATTGTCGCAAGGCTTAAAAATCTTCCCCTTCATCTACACTGAATGAAATGGCTTTAAGTGACCTGGTCAGTCTATGTCATGGAAAGAGCAGGTGTTCCTAATGTTTTGTACACTTAGTGTAGATGATAGGAAAAGTAGCTGCTTCTTCTGAAATAGCTAATGGGGATCCTAATACAACAACAAATAGATGGTCATACTGTCAACAATCTATATGTTGATAAGCAACTGCTTGCTAAGGTTACAGTTAGTTTAGTGTTAGGTTTAGAATGAGGGTAAGGGTCAGGGTTAGGGCTAGGATTAGGTTAGGCTTAAGTTTAGGGTTAAGAAGGGTTACGGATTAAGGTCAGGGTTACCCAACTGACTACAAGTGGTTTTTGTTATTGATTTCAACATTTAACAAAGCAAACAACTCTGCACGAGGACAACTTTTTTTTATACATTTTATTTTACTTTTTTTTTTTATATATATATATATTTTTTTAATTAGGGGTGGATCAGATTAATATTGCAGAAAGATTGTTGCTTCCATCAATGTAATTGTTTGCATCATTTCCAAACCCCATATCTTTTTTTGGTAAATATGTACAGTTGAAGTCGGAAGTTTACATACACTTAGATTGGAGTCGTTAACTCGTTTTTCAACCACTACACAAATTTCTTAACAAACTATAGTTTTGGCAAGTTGGCTAGGACATCTAAAAAGGTAATTTTTCCAACAATTGTTTACAGGCAGATTATTTCCCTTATAATTCACTGTATCACAATTTCAGCGGGTCAGAAGTTAACCTACACTAAGATGACTTTGCCTTTAAACAGCTTGGAATATTCAAAATAAACTATGTCATGGCTAGAGGCACGGAGTTTGAAGGTAGGCCTTGAAATAAATCCACCGGCACCCCTCAAATTGACTCAAATGATGTCAATTAGCCTATCAGAAGCCTCTGAACCCATGACAAAAGTTTCTGGAATTTTCCAAGCTGTTTAAAGCCACAGTCAACTTAGTGTATGTAAACTTCTGACCCACTGGAATTGTGATACAGTGAATTATAAGTGAAATAATCTGTCCGTAAACAATTGTTGGAAAAATTAAGTGTGTCATGCACAAATTAGATGTCCTAACCGACTTGCCAAAACTATCGTTTGATTACAAGACATTTGTGGAGTGGTTAAAAAATGAGTTTTAATGACTTCAACCTAAGTGTATGTAAACTTCCGACCTCAACTGTAGGATGAGACATTCCAATCAATTTACTAGAGAACCAGTTTGGATTTAAGTATAACTTTTGTATGACTGATGCCTTTAGTGAGAAGTCTAATGCTTTAATATTAAAAATGTTCTGCACTCCAAATTCATAATATAAAAAGGCCCTTTTGATATTGTCTGGCTTGCCATTCCAAATAAAATTCAGACCATTTAATTGGTCAACTACACGATAATGTAAAATGAGCATTTTTTTGTGATCCAATACATAATATATTAAATTGGTCTTAATTTGGTTTTAATCCAGAGAGGATAGCATAAGTATCTAGAACCTCTATGAGGCTGTGGAGAGATTCTAATTGTGGTTTTAAAAGAAAACATGAATCAGCGTACAATGACACCTTAGTTTTTAAGCCACGGATTTCTAATCCCTTAATATTATTGTTGGATCTAATTTGAACAGCTAACATGTCAAATAGATATGCAAATAGTGGATGTTACGAATCCCTTTTGGCCCGACAGTCTAGGGGGGGGGTGGTAATGAGACCCGTAACATAACTCATGCAAATTATAATTGTGACAAAGTAAAAGTGTGAACGAAATAACCAGGACAACTGAAATCTACCGTCAAACTCAAAATGTATTTATAAACACACAGTAATGGGGGGGAGCAGGAAAAGGGGCTGAGCTGGACCCAAGGAAAGAAACAATAAGTATTCAAAAACACCCCTAAAGCTAGACTAGCCTACTTTAACAACAGCTAACTAACTAACCAAAAATACAGTGGGTAGTGTATGCCCATTGGCGACTTGTCTTGGTTTCCCCTTTTTCCCACCAGCAACAAACAAACACCATAACCAAAACAATACTCACAGGTGATGACAAAGTGCTATGGAGGTGCTCAAACAAAAGAGAGGTTTAAGACAAAGAGAGAGTGAAACACAGAGATCTACATACATGGCATTTACAGAGAGATTGCGCTAGCTCTAGAGCAAACAAATGATGGGGTTTTTAAACCATGGGGAAGGAACTGTGATAGGGTAGGAAATAGGAGGAGGTGTGTCTTCTGATTGATGATTGATTGTTGACTGATTGGGGAGTGATGATTTTCACCTGTGAGGGGAGAAGGAGAGAAAAGAAACACACACACAGGATACACACACACAGGATAACTGTATCCGTAACAGTGGACAACCTTGTTCTACTCCTTTAGATAGTTTAACACTTTCTGAGATGTAGCTATTATTTACTATTTTACACCTAGGGTTACTATACATAACTTTAACCCATTTTATAAGAGATTCCCCAAAATTGAAATATTCTAGGCATTTATATATAAACCAGTCGTATTTTATCAAAAGCCTTTTCAAAATCAGCTATGAAAACCAGGCATGGTGTCCCGGATATTTCATAGTATTCTATTGTTTCCAGTACTTGTCTTAAATTATCTCAAATGTATCATCCATGTAAAAAACCTCTCTGATTAGGATGAATAATATCTCACAATAGGTTTTAAAATTCTATGCGGCAAGCATTTTGCTAGGATTTTTGCATCACAACAATTGAAAAAAAAGACTGGATCTTTATATATACCACTTGGGTCCTGTTTCAGTAAATATGATATCAGACCTTCTTGTTGCGTGTCCGATAATCTACCATTTATATGTGAGTGGTTAAAACATGCTAATAATGGTCCTCTGAGTATATAAAAAAAAAAGTCTGGTATATTTCCACTGGTCTGCCATCCAGCCCTGGAGTTTTCCCAGCCTTAAAGGCTTCAATTGCATCAAGAAGTTCCTCCTCTGTAATTTGGCCTTCACATGAGTCTTTCTGTTCCTCCTCTGTAATTTGGCCTTCACATGAGTCTTTCTGTTCCTCCTCTGTAATTTGGCCTTCACATGAGTCTTTCTGTTCCTCCTCTGTAATTTGGCCTTCACATGAGTCTTTCTGTTCCTCCTCTGTAATTTGGCCTTCACATGAGTCTTTCTGTTCCTCCTCTGTAATTTGGCCTTCACATGAGTCTTTCTGTTCCTCCTCTGTAATTTGGCCTTCACATGAGTCTTTCTGTTCCTCCTCTGTAATTTGGCCTTCACATGAGTCTTTCTGTTCCTCCTCTGTAATTTGGCCTTCACATGAGTCTTTCTGTTCCTCCTCTGTAATTTGGCCTTCACATGAGTCTTTCTGTTCCTCCTCTGTAATTTGGCCTTCACATGAGTCTTTCTGTTCCTCCTCTGTAATTTGGCCTTCACATGAGTCTTTCTGTTCCTCCTCTGTAATTTGGCCTTCACATGAGTCTTTCTGTTCCTCCTCTGTAATTTGGCCTTCACATGAGTCTTTCTGTTCCTCCTCTGTAATTTGGCCTTCACATGAGTCTTTCTGTTCCTCCTCTGTAGTTTGGCCTTCACATGAGTCTTTCTGTTCCTCCTCTGTAATTTGGCCTTCACATGAGTCTTTCTGTTCCTCCTCTGTAATTTGGCCTTCACATGAGTCTTTCTGTTCCTCCTCTGTAATTTGGCCTTCACATGAGTCTTTCTGTTCCTCCTCTGTAATTTGGCCTTCACATGAGTCTTTCTGCACAGATGTTCATTTTACATTATTATTAGGGAAAAAATCCATACAATTATTTTCGGTTAGTGGAGATGGAGGAGACTGAAATGAAAACATATTCTTAAAGTACTTTCCTTCCTCTTTCAAAAAAATATAATTAGTTGAATCATGCATGATTCCATCATTTGTAACAAGTTTCAATGAAAAAAATTGGTTGCATTTCTATATTGAAGATTGAAAAAGAATTTAGTGCATTTTTCCCCATATTCCATCCAGTTCGCTTTATTTTTATAATCTATTACACTGGATCTTTCTTGAATAAGTTCCTCCATTTCTTTTTGTTTTTCTTCTAACTTATTGTGCCTCTATAGTACTGTTTTTATTGTTATCTAACTGTTAGTCCTTCAGTTTCCTTTGTTAATATGGACTCTTTTGATCTAAATTGCTTTTGTTTAATAGATGAGTACTGAATTGAATGGCCTCTAAAGGCACATTTAAAAGTGTCCCATACAATCTGCTGGGATCTGCTGTACCTATGTTATGTCTGAAAAAGTCACTTAGAAATTCTTCTCTCCTAGTTCTAAACAATTTATCATCTAGTAGGCTTTGATTAAATTTTCAATATCCTTGCCCACGTATAAATTCTGTAAGAGTAATATATATGCCAGTTATGTGATGATCCAACCCCATTCTGTCCCCTATCAACAATTTTTAAACTTTTGGTGCCAGAGAGAATGGCATAAGAAAGTAGTCAAGACGATTAGCTTGATTAAGCCTCCTCCATGTATATCTCACTAGGTCAGGGTATTTACGCCTCCATATATCCACTAATTCCAATATATCCATGACATTCATGATTTCCTTAAGTGCCTGAGGGTGATAGTCAGTAGTGTGATTTCCTTTCCGGTCCATCGAGGTATTTAAGACCGTATTAAAATCTCCCACCATAATAATAGTCGTGGGATATGCACATACACCCACACACTCATACACATTCAACCCTTACCCCCACACAACCATAGGCTCACATTCTCAACAGTTGCACCATCCCAGAGCCCAACTCAAGAAAGGTCTTGATTTACAAATGCGTATACAGTTGCAGCTTTATCAGAAGGCTTGCAAGACTGTGCCAAAAAATGGGCAGAAATGGGAGATTTTATTAACCATTGTCACATCCTAGATGATGGAGGTCAAATGTACCTCATTTCCCTGAAACACCCACAACATGGTCCCCTGTATTGACCATATTCCCAATCATCTCCATGCAGTCAGACTTTTGTTTTTGTGCCACCAGGGCCACAATAATATACCCCCTCTGTCAATGTCCGAGTGTGACCCCCTCCCCATGGGTTCCTGCAGCTAGTGTTGCCGGTGGGGCACCCCACCGGAATCCCCACTGGATAGGTACAAGGACTACTTTTTATTGGAACACATTTACTGGAAGAACTGTCCAGATGCAAAGTTGGCTAACAGAATTTCAGTAAAATATCCCTGTTTTTAGATGTCCATGTTTTCCAAAAACGAATGAAGATTCAACGATGTATTTTTGTAAATAACAGCTGGTGAACGATATCTAAGGAAGTGGTATCTAACTGTGGTTTGTGACTAATATGATTCCCATTGCATATTTTGGGGAAATTCCATTACCGATTTGGTAAGAAAATGTTAGTTTTAATCACGTAATAATTAATAAACATAATGTCTCCAAAACGAAATGTAAATGTTGATATTAGTTTGCAGGGGCCTTTACTTCAACATATCATTTTATGTTTTGATGTATTTCTAATACCTTTAAGACTTTTTATAGTAGATGTATTTTAAGACCCCTTTTCCATCTGTTTGACAAGAAATCAAAGCCTTTGCTTCGAAAAAAATGTTGGGATGGAAATGTTTGAAAAATGGAGCTATATGCCTTAATACAATTTAAAAAATGTACTCTTAGCTTTCATTTGACACCCAATTTGACATGCTTCTATGCACTTCACATGTTTGTGCTTACATGGAAATGACCTTATGCAAAAGTACATTAAAGCAGTTCTGATGTGCCTAGTGTCGCTCGGGTAAATGATGCTTTCTTATCCTCTTTGATTGGTTCAATTTCCCACTATTTGGCCTGATAGTGACAACCGCTTTGATTGGAACAGATGAAACGAGGTGTGACCCTGCAGTCCAACAGCACGTCGATTTAAAGTCAGATTTAAATCCGGATCAAAGTGAAGCTACAAAGGACAACAACATTGAAAGGTTAATTGATCCAGTACTGAAATCTGTGAGAGAACTATTCATAATAGTCATTTCTTTGTTCAATAAATCATGCTTAAAAACTAGATATGGATGTGGAATGAATAAACTGGTTGGCACACGTAGTAATACACCTCTGTGTACTCTGTGAGGGAGTATCTATGTGATTTAAAATGAGGATCCATCTTCAAGATTGCAGTAGCTGTAGCAAGGTCACAGTGTTGCCATGATGGTTGGAATCCACTCTGTCCTTATTCCACTCTGGCCATCTGGGTCAGCCTGTCTACAACACAGTCTGAAGCCAAGCTACCTATGCATACCATGCCCTGCTGCAGTGATCCTGTTGAGAGAAACACCTGAGACACCTGGGACAGAGAGAATCCACTTGGCACACACTGGTGGGATCAACGTTGTTTCCACGTCATTTCAATGAAATGATGTTGAACCAATGTGGAATAGACGACCATGACCATCCTGATTGTATTGTGTCAGCTACATTATTCAATACATGACCGGTTGAATGGTTGAAATCACTAAGAGTACTTAATGCACCCTCCCTAACCCCCTACCTCTAGAGCACATCCCCCCAACCCTACACACACACACACACACACACGCACACACACACACACACACACACACACACACACACACACACACACACACACACACACACACACACACACACACACACACACACACACACACACACACACACACACACACACACACACACACACTCTTAGGCAGGAATGTGAGGAAGGATAGAAGAGGTTTTCATCAGGGTATAATGGATGTGTTGAGACCTAAATGAGTCAACAGGGTTATTAAATGATGTCACCTCACCAGCAGAGGTCACAGCATCATTTAATATAGATTAATAACAGACCCTAAAAGGTAACCTCTAACCCACTCCTCATCCCTATCCTCCCCTCTTCCTAAACCCTTACCCCTTCCTCACCCTCTCTCCTACCGCTCCTCATCACCTGAAGGTTCTGACCTTCAGGTAAACAATGTCATCAGTCCGTGGCCCCAGCTGGCAGGAGAGAATGGGAGGGAGAGGGGTTTGTGTGTGTGTGAGAGAGAGAGACAGAGACAGAGACAGGCCCTGGCTAGGAGGTAGAGGGCCTGGTGGTGATTCATGACGGGCCCTGGCTGCGGCCCCCAGGGCCCTGAGGGAAACGGCAGGCATTATCCGTGTTAAATGGGTCTGAAAATGTTCCTCTCGCTCCTCCGGCCACTGGGCTCTGGGACAGGCTCTCCTTCTGCGTGATTTATGGCTCGCTATGTTAGCAAATAGTTAGCCACTATGACGATACCGGCCGCCCGGCTCCGATCTGCTGGGGGATATACGCACTTCGTTGGCCACAGTTCAAGTTTATTTCAGTTATAAATTTGAAAAGATGTGGAAGAAAAAGAACAAGGGGATTTATGACATTGTGGATGTTTGCCAGCTGCCAGAGGGAAGGGAAGCTGTGTTTTAATGTGTTCAGGACAAAGATGAACTGTTGTTTTGTTCTCTTATCTCTCCAACCATCCATCCACCCACTAGTATATTATTAAAGATATTTTTCCTTACGCAGATACCAAAAAGAAAAGTATGGGGGTTATTTCATACACTTATTATTACCATAAACATGATATTTGGTTGTTTTTGTTTATCAATCATAGTTTGCCTTCACAGTTGAGTTATTCAGAACTGAATCCTCATCAAATGTTTACTTCAATTGGATTTTGTTGAGTAAACGTAAACAATAAAGAATGCTGTAGAAATGTTTGAAACACCAAGGACTGGTTTCCCAGACCCATATTAAGCCTACTCCTAAAAAGCAAGATTCTTAATTGGAAGTGCTTTTTAGTTCAGGACTAGGCTTAATCTAGGTCTGGGAAACTGGCCCCAATATATTAATGAGAGTGATTAACCTCAGAGTGAAACAGGAACAGATATTGGGGGCAGGAGTACAATGGCCGTGTCAGGGCCTGCCTGCAGGACAGGTGACGTGTTCTCAGGGTGACTGTCAGTCTGCATCCCAAAACGCACTTTTCCCTATTTAGTGCACCACTTTTGACCAGGGCCCATAGAGTATCTAATTTATAGGGCTGTATAGGGCTCTGGTCAAACGTTGTGCACTATATAGGGAATAGGGTTCCATTTGGGACGCATCCTGTCAGCAGAGTGCCAAGACGCTGTTTCTCTCTACTGTCCTGGCTGGTGTTCTATCACCATACTCATTAAGGGACAGAAATGATAATCAATGTTCTGGATCGACCAGTCACCACATAGTCGGCTGGACATGATCACATTTCTGTCTCACTTCTCAACATCCCTGGAGGGGAGGGAGGCAGGAGTAGAAGGGAAGAAGAGAGGGAGGGCTTAGGGGTGAAGCGTTTACTCCACATTAGACACGGAAATGATTTGTTTACCGACTGAATGAAGCTTTAATTACCTGTCACACCTTGTGCAGTGAGGCGATAAATGTTGAAGTACTTGTGTTGTGAAACGATTTTACATTATATTACAGTCCATACTACGATTAATTAGATCATGTCAAAACTTTGACCTTGAGGCATCCCTTTACTCTCTCAGCACATTGCTAATCTCAACAGATGCCTGTGGAAACTGTTTTCATAACCTCCTTATCCATATACCATAGCTGTTATTGTAGGCCATTTATATTGAAGATACAGGACGTGCCATTGGAACCTGCAAGCTGGGACTTGGTTATATTACATAAGTAATGGCAGATAATGCTTCATGTGACTATTTTCCTTTTGTGAAAAAAAACCCTCTCTCACACCTATAGTGAACTGTGACAGGCAGGAGACTGTGACAGGCAAGATACTGTGACAGGCAGGAGACTATGACAGTTAAGAGACTATGACAGGAAAGATACTGTGACAGGCAGGAGACTGTGCATTAACAGAGGCGTCTTTTCTAGAGGATTGTCTTTAAGAAGAAGACGACAGTTGCTGCAAGTCTGTGCATGACCAAGACGGCACTAGCACTAGCACTAGCACTAGCACTAGCACTAGCACTAGCACTAGCACTAGCACTAGCACTAGCACTAGCACTAGCACTGTACCTTTGGTAGTCAGTGATAGATTTAGATCTGACAAGGTATAAGATTAAAAATGGCCTTGATATAATCATTATTACTGTTGCATTTATTTCTCACAATCATCAAGCCGGAATATTCCAGTATCAATTTAGTTAAAATTGGTATGTGCATCATTAAATCACACTTAGATTACTTGGGTCATTACGTCTGTGTTGGATGCGTCATTACGTTTAAATCAGTCGTACCATTAAATATACATTTCTCGCCTTACACTCTTTTAATTGTGTGTCTTGTCAAGCCTGCCGCATGATCAATCAAATCAAAGTGGATGAAGTCATAATTATTAAGGTAAAATGTCTTCCTCCTGAAGGAGGTACTGCCTCAGCGACCCTCACTGATTACAACTACAGGGCACATATTCATAATGTATCTCAGAGTAGGAGTGCTGATCTAAGATCAGGTTGGACTTTTCTAAGCATAATGGAATACGATTACATGGACAGGGGGGACCTGAATCTAGATCAGCACACCTACTCTGACTTGCTTTATGAATACAAACCCAGATGCCTTCCAGTGCGAGAAGAAGCAGCTTCCAAGTAGGAATGAATCTCACTTCCAATATGACTGACTGTTGTCTGAATTTGAAAAGGACAGAATGGCCTGTAGGGCTCTGGTCAAAAGTAGGGAACTACGGTATATACAGTTGAGGTCGGAAGTTTACATACACCTTAGCCAAATACATTTAAACTCAGCTTTTCACAACTTCTGAAAATGCCCTGTCTTAGGTCAGTTGGGATCACCAATTTATTTTAAGAATGTGAAATGTCAGAATAATAGTAGAGACAATGATTTATTTCAGCTTTTATTTCTTTCATCACATTCCCAGTGGTTCAGAAGTTTACATCCCCTAAATTAGGATTTGGTAGCATTGCCTTTAAATTGTTTAACTTGTGTAAAATATTTTGGGTAGCCTTCCACAAGCTTCCCACAATAAGTTGGGTGAATTTTGGCTCATTCCTCCTGACGGAACTGGTGTAACTGAGTCAGGTTTGCAGGCCTCCTTGCTCATGCACGCTTTTTCAGTTCTGCCAACAGATTTTATATAGGATTGAGGTCAGGGCTTTGTGATGGCCACTCCAATACCTTGACTTTGTTGTCCTTAAGCCATTTTGCCACTATTTTGGAAGTATGCTTGGGGTCATTGTCCATTTGGAAGACCCATTTGCGACCAAGCTTTAACTTCTGACTGATGTCTTGAGATGTTGCTTCAATATATCCACATAATTTTCCCTCATCATGATGCCATCTATTTTGTGAAGTGCACCGGTCCCTCCTGCAGCAAAGCACCCCCATAACATGATGCTGCCACCCCCTTGCTTCACGGTTGGGATGGTGTTCTTCGGCTTGCAAGTCTCCCCCTATTTCCTCTAAACATAATGATGGTCATTAATGCCAAACAGTTATATTTTTGTTTTATCAGACCAGAGTACAATTCTCAAAAAAGTACGATCTTTGTCCCCAAGTAGAGTTGCAAACCGTAGTCTGGATTTTTTATGTCGGTTTTGGAGCAGTGGCTTCTTCCTTGCTGAGGGGCCTTCCAGATTATGTCTATATAGGACTCGTTTTACTGTGGATATGGATACTTTTGTATCTGTTTCCTCCAGCATCTTCACAGGGTCCTTTGCTGTTATTCTGGGATTGATTTGCGCTTTTCACACCAAAGTACATTAATCTCTGGGAGACAGAATGCGTCTCTTTCCTGAGTGGTATGACAGCTGCGTGGTCCCATGGTGTTTATACTTGCGTACTATTGTTTGTACAGATGAACGTGCTACCTTCAGGTGTTTGGAAATTGCTCCCAAGAATGAATCAGACTTGTTAAGGTCTACAAAATTTTTCTGAGGTCTTGGCTGATTTCTTTTGATTTACCCATGATGTCAAGCAAAGAGGCACTGAGTTTGTACCTGTGAGGTAGGCCTTGAAATACATCCACAGGTACACCTCCAATTGACTAATGATGTCAATTAGCCTATCAGAAGCTTCTAATGCCATGGCATTATTTTCTGGAATTTTCCAAGCTGTTTAAAGTCACAGTCAACATAGTGTATGTAAACTTCTGACCCACTGGAATTGTGATACAGTGAATTAAGTGAAATAATCTGCCTGTAAACAAATGTTGAAAAATGTCTTGTGTCATGCACAAAGTAGATGTCCTAACCGACTTGCCAAAACTATAGTTTGTTAACAAGAAATTTGTGGAGTGGTTGAAAAATGAGTTTTAATGACTCCAACTTCAGTGTATGTAAACTTCCGACTTCAACTGTAGGGAATAGAGCGCCATTTGGGATGCACCCTATATATGCTTCTCAACTGTAGGGAATAGAACGCCATTTGGGATGCACACTATATATGCTTCTCAACTGTAGGGAATAGAGCGCCATTTGGGATGCACCCTATATATGCTTCTCAACTGTAGGGAATAGAGCGCCATTTGGGATGCACCCTATATATGCTTGTTATACCACCTTTAATATTGACAATGTTTCGATCGGCATCAGATCTTTAATTTTGGTGTTATTTCCTTAGGATACAACTGAATGCATTTTCAAAGGCTGCTTGCTTGTTAGACAGATCTGAATCGTTAAACGTTGGATACATCACTTGGAAGTGTTCTAGTGTTCATTGTCTATCTTTCTTCCTTGTTACAGATTTGTTGTCAATTAAAGTTGAGTGCTGCTGCAGTGATGTTTGTAGAGAGGCTTTAACAGCTCACATTTCACATAGGCTGATGTGTGTTTCAATGGAAACTAGCTCAATTATGGAAATAGGAATTTGTTGAATTATTGTCTTCATTTATTGATTTCCTTTGTTGAAAAGCTAGAAGCGTGGGTAAAGATTTACTGTGCTGCACAAAGACGTCGAAAAATCTTTATTCATATCACTGTATGAGCAGAGTATTCATACATACTGAATGCATATCAGACAAGAAAATGTCGTATATATGGCTATGATGATAGGCTCAGCATGATGGCATGATCATCATTTCAAAGGATACCTACAGGTCCGGTACACAGAGACCCCGTAGTAGTCCTTTACATAGCTTACTGAGGGCCAGAAAAGGGCATGTCTAAAGGCAGAGTGCTTCTTGAACAGATATTTTGGGTGGTTGTACCTTGGAATACTCATCTGTAGAAGTCTAAATAGCTGGTTGAGGGACACCAGATGGCATGTCTGTCTATAGACAGAGCTCTTCTATGGAGATGTTGGGTGGTTTGTACCCTGGATGGTAGTGATGTAAGTGCTAGCCTATTCTCCTGGTGTCTCCAGTCTGGGGCCGGGGCCCTGGCTCTGCCCTGTGATGAATATTAACACTCTCCTCTGGTGACTGTTGCCTCCGGGGACCGCTTGCTCACTCTCTCTCTCGCTAGGCAGCGTCTTTAGCTCAAATTAATCTGCAGTGTGGCACGGGTGATTGTGTGTCATCCCCCCGGCTCCCTCCTTCCCAGCCCGCCACACTCCAAGGCCTAATTCAGACGAGCCGTTGCCATTTTGTGCCCTGTCATGCTGAACCACTAAACCGTTTCCCCATCTGCTCGCTCAGTGCATCGAGATGGGGATCAAACCATCAAGGAGAGAGATTTCACATGGACAGAGACTGCCACCCCAGTTAATGAAAACAACCAGGAATGTTAACGCTGGGTCTTCATTGTGCGCCAAAAAAAAATGCCCAGAGGTGGAACTATGCAGAGTTTAATGGTGAATGGACTAGTATACTGTTTGTTACCTGGATGATCACCAATGAGGATTGGCTGCTATGTTCATTGATCCTATTATTCAAGGTGATATATGATATCCACCAAATGAAAGTCAGTTTAGTATCTTCATATTTTAATAAGCAAAATCTCTTACAAAAGTCAGCATTTTCCAGTTTCACATATTGAAAGGCCGAAGTGGAATTTGATTTGATTTGAATAATTTGAGTCAGACTTTGATCATCTTTAAAAACATTTGATCAATCACTCTTATGATGTTAAAACCCGAAAGGCTTTCATTTAATACGTTCAGTGTTTTACATTGGAAGGGAATTTAGTCTATTTGTTCACTGTCAAATGTTGTTTATTGTTATCATCAGTATATTTCTCCTTGATAGAGTGGAGCCTACTGAGTAAATGTATAAACTGTGCTATACAGTACATACAGTATGTGCATTATGCCTTTACAAATAAAGATTCTAACAACTTCAACAGCAAACATGAGTCATTAACTTTAGAGTCCCTGTCTCTCCCTGTCGTCTCTGGCTGCGTCTACGTAGTGCACTACTTTGGACCAGAGCCCTATGATCTATATAGGGGATAGGATGCCATCTCAGACAGAGCAATTACATGTGGGTTTTCATCCTGCTGTGATTGAATTAGCTCTTGCGAAATCAGTCCCTTTGGGGTAGTGTAACTTTAAAAAAAAAAAAATCTCCATCAAGATCTTCCATCAAGGAGAACAAAATTCCAGAGCACATAAATGAGACAACATGACAACAATAAACACGCACAAAACCATGATGGAACCAGAGGGTTAAATAAGGAATAAATTATAACGTAATGGAAACCAGGTGTGTACAATCAAGACCAAACAAAAGGAAAAAGAAATGTAGATCGGTGGAGACTTGAAAGCCGGTGACGTCGAACCGCCGAACGTCGCCCGAACAAGGAGAGGCACCAA
This sequence comes from Oncorhynchus kisutch, assembly GCF_002021735.2. Classification (NCBI taxonomy): domain Eukaryota; kingdom Metazoa; phylum Chordata; class Actinopteri; order Salmoniformes; family Salmonidae; genus Oncorhynchus; species Oncorhynchus kisutch. The sequence goes on along the minus strand of NC_034186.2, from coordinate 21,015,438 downwards.
CTTCGGCGGAAGTCGTGACAATAATAAACATGTTTCCCCATGTCCCATCTTATTACATTTCAAATAAAGTTACATGGTTGACTGTAAAAGGGTTTCAATTTCATCTTAAATCAGACATAAATCTCCTTGTGGAATAAATCAGCCATAAATCCCCCTAAAATGTGAAATTGTTCAAACTTTTCTAGTCTGTATCTATGTGTATATAACAGGGTTGATGTGTTATGATCGACCCACTCAGTTTTCTACCACAAAACACCAGAAAATGGCCAAAAAGAGCAGGACCAGCTTTTTACCAATTGTTAACACACATTTGCTGAAAATACATCTTAGTCATTCAAAACTCTAAACAAACAACACTTAGCCAATTTCCCCAAACTCCACAGACATCTTGCAAAATGAAACACAGCAATCAAAATCGTGTACTCCCTGCTCAACATGAAACTCTGCTTACAAATGAGACACACACACATCAAAGGAATCTAACTTAGTGACAACTGAGATCACACCAGTGTGAACTATTCAAAACACCACTGTCAGAACCTATTTCAGTCTAAAGATTTTCATGTTATACTGTATATTGTTTGTAAAGGAACACAAATGCAAAAATGAATGTTTTATATTTCAAGATGATGTCAAACAGCATACTGTAAGCACGCATACAGTAAAAATGAATGTTTTATATTTCAAGATGATGTCAAACAGCATACTGTAAGCACGCATACAGTAAAAATGAATGTTTTATATTTCAAGATGATGTCAAACAGCATACTGTAAGCACACATACAGTAAAAATGAATGTTTTATATTTCAAGATGATGTCAAACAGCATACTGTAAGCACGCATACAGTAAAAATGAATGTTTTATATTTCAAGATGATGTCAAACAGCATACTGTAAGCACGCATACAGTAAAAATGCAAACATACAGTAAACATATTTTGCATATGCAAAGGAAGAGCAATAGGCCTAATTGTACCACTGTACTGTATGTTCCATCAATTGTACGGAATTGATAAAGAAACTATCAAAAGTCAAGAAACAAATACTCCATTGCGAAAACAAAATCAGACGTGTCTGTTGTATTGGTTCGGCCACAGATTTTCATCAACATCACAGGCGATCTTCTCCTTGGCCAGACAGCGAGGGAAAGATCTTCAGGCATGACGCATCCACCCCTCACTGGACTCTGCTGGGATGTCACCACAGGCCTCCTCCATTGCCTGGAGAAGGGCCATACATTCATGGGTTTTGCGATCATACACCTTCCACCGCCATGCTGAAAACAACTCCTCAATGGGGTTGAGAAATGAGGAATATGGTGGGAGATGAATTGTAAACCTGGGATGGTCATGGAGCCAGTTGCGGACCTGAGCAGCCCGATAGAAACTCACGTTGTCCCAAATTAGAACATACATTTCCTGCTCAGGATCACCTGGCCCTCTCTGCTCTGGCTGAAGAAGATTGTCATGTAAGGTGTTCAGGAAATGAAGGAGATGGGCAGTGTTGTATGGTCCAAGAGTGGCATGGCTGTTGAGGACCCCATTGAGGCTCATAGTTGCGCATATGGTGGCAATTCCATTGCACTGTCTGGGTACCTCAGCAATGGCGTGTTGACCAATGATGTTCCTTCCTCTCCTCCTCGTCTTCGCTAAATTGAATCCAGCCTCATCTATGAATATGATTTTCTGGGGGATGGGACTTGCATCCAACTGCATGATTCTCTGAAATGAAAGTGGAAATTTAAATTACTGTATAGTAAAGTTCACTGGCAACATCAATGAGTCTCTAATGTTTAAAGAGTGTAATACTAGTACAATACTTACTTGTACATATTCGTACCGTTTATCCTTCACTTTAGGAATTCCTTTCAAATGGGACTCTGTAGACTTGCTTCAACTTAAGGATGTGGGCTGTGGTTGATAAGCTCACTCTGATGTTATGGAAGATGGCAGGGTTTTCAATAATCTATTGTTGGATTTCCCGCAGTCTTATGGCATTATGTTCAACTACCATTTGCACAATGGCAGCCTCCTATTCTTCTGTAAATATATATGTTCTACCACCACGTACGTACGTGGTGGTCGTCTTTCGGTTCTAAAAAACAAAATAGCAGACAGTACAGTAAACACTACAGTACTACAGTAATACAGTATACAAGATAAGCATGTTGCAAAGTAGTACAGCTCCCAATTTCATACATTCATAATACATTAATGAATACATTAAACATTGACTTTGTTTCCCCTTACAGTATGTATTGGAATCTACAGTCTTTACTGTGCTTTATGTTGTACTACTGTCAAGTAGTAAAAGTAGTAATTAGGTCCAATGTCTGCAGTACAAACCTATTCTCATTTGGGAACGTCCGGATGATGGATGCTACGGTGAAGCGGCTCAGATTGGGCAGCACTCTCTGCCCAGCCTCTCTCAAGGTCAAACCATAGTTGACCACATGGTCCACCACAGTCGCCCGAATTTCATCAGAGATTACTCTCCTTGTTCCATCTCCACCTCTCTCTCCACCTCTACCCCCACCTCTACCCACACCTCCACCCGCAGCTTCACCTCTACCTCTACCCCCACCTCCACCCGCAGCTTCACCCCTACCTCTACCTCTACCCGACCTCTACCTCCACTTCTACCCCCACTACCTCCACCTCTACCCCCACCTCTACCTCTACCCCCCCACCTCCACCTCCACTTCCCCACCTCCACCTCCACCTCTACCCCCACCTCCACCTCTACCCCCACCTCTACCACTACCCCCTCTCTACCTCAAACTCAACCTCTACCCCCACCCCCACCCCCACCTCTACCTCCCTCTCTACCCCCACCTCCACCTCTACCCCACCTCCACCTCTATCTACACCTCTACCTCCACCTCTACCCCACCTCTACCTCAACCTCCACCTCTACCCCCACCTCTACCTCAACCTCCAACTCCACCCACACCTCCACCCCCACCTCCACCTCTACCCCCACCTCTACCCCCACCTCTACCTCAACCTCCATCTCCACCCACACCTCCACCCCCACCTCCACCTCTACCCCCACCTCTACCCCCACCTCTACCTCAACCTCCATCTCCACCCACACCTCCACCTCCATCTCTACCCCACCTCTACCCACAGCTCTACCTCAACCTCCATCTCTACCTCAAACTCCATCTCTACCTCAACCTCCACCTCTACCCCCACCTCCATCTCTACACCCACCTACACCTTTACCCCCACCTACACCTCTACCCCCACCCATTGAAAATAAGAATTTGTTCTTAACTGACTTGCCTAGTTAAATAAAGGTAAAATAAAAAATAAAAAATATTGTGCCTCAGTTTTAGTGTGGAAACAGTTGGGAAGAACTGTAACAAGTATAGTTTCACCATATTAAAACAGGAGTTCAGTTCATGTTACAGAGTTGACCATAAAATAAGGGTTGACCTTAAAAAATTTTGTTTGTTAAAATTAATCGCTAAGCACATTCAATAAATAATAATCTTCAAAAATGACTTTGTCAAAGCAAAAAAAGAACTAGGGCTTCACAGTGATTGTGAAAACTTGGAGACATTAAGTTAAGTGGGATAAAATCTTACTAGAAATCACAGAGGAAGCACAGAGGGACATCAAAATGCAGCATTTTTGCAATTTAGCAAGCCTTAATTCATATAAAAACATGTGTACATTTTCCATGTGGTGTATGTTAAAGGGCACTTTATTTAATATAACAGGCTTTTTAAAGGCAATATTGGTGCATCATTTCTACTTAAAATATCAAAGTATGGAAAAGGGACTCATTTCATGGAACGATGCTCTTATCAACCCAGATAGATGACCTATGGGGGTAATGTATTGTATGTATTGTATGCAATTTATAAACCATGTATGTGGTGCTGCCTACAGATGTAGGATTTTAATTTCAGCCAGTTTGCTACAGCAGGAAAATAATCCTGCAGCAACAGAAATGCAAATTATTATGTGGATTATAATTCATGGGCATTTTGTAGAGGTTGATATATCAAGTATAACATTTAAAAGTGGAAATGTTCAAACTTCAGAAGCCTTTTTTTAAACTCTAATACACTGCAAGTTTTAAATTTCCTGTATTGCAGGAAAGTTCTCCTGCAACAGGGTGACCAAATTAAGATCCTACATCAGTATTCAGATAGCTTGAAATTACACAGTAGGCAGATATCATCCCCTTTGAAAAGTGTGAAACAGGTTGACAGTGATTAGTTAGCTGTAGGCATGCAATGGGAGATGTGTGTGTGTGTGTGTGTGTGTGTGTGTGTGTGTGTGTGTGTGTGTGTGTGTGTGTGTGTGTGTGTGTGTGTGTGTGTGTGTGTGTGTGTGTGTGTGTGTGTCTGTGTGTGTGTGTGTGTGTGTGTGTGTGTGTGTGTGTGTGTGTGTGTGTGTGTGTGTGTGTGTGTGTGTGTGTGTGTGTGTGTGTGTGTGTGTGTGTGTGTGTGTGTGTGTGTGTGTGTGCGTGTGTGTGTGTGTGTGTTGATAGAAGTTGGGGACTAAAGCGGATCATAATCCCCTAAAAATTCTACATGTTTCATGTCTTTAATTGAGAGACCAGTGAGCCGTCAAGCAACTCCCACCCACCACTCATTGTTTTATTAAATCAATACATTAACAACTAAGTTGAGAAACCAGCACCTCTTCTCCTCTGTTGCTATACTGACAGCCGTAATCTCATCTCTTGGCACATTTTTAAACTAAGGTGCACATATAGTGAAATGCAGTAATCAATAACAATGCAGTACTAAAAATAAAAAATAAAAAATAAGAAATAAGAAGAACAGGAGAAGTAAGTAGGTTTACTATAGACAGGATCAAAAGCATATTTACTATGTGGAGGGATACTGGAGTGATAGAGGTAGATATGTATAGAGGTAAGGTGACAGGGATACTGGAGTGATAGAGGTAGATATGTATAGAGGTAAGGAGACAGGGATACTGGAGTGATAGAGGTAGATATGTATAGAGGTAAGGAGACAGGGATACTGGAGTGATAGAGGTAGATATGTATAGAGGTAAGGTGACAGGGATATTGGAGTGATGGAGGTAGATATGTATAGGGGTAAGGAGACAGGGATACTGGAGTGATAGAGGTAGATATATATAGGGGTAAGGCGACAGGGATACTGGAGTGATAGAGGTATATATGTATAGGGGTAAGGTGACAGGGATACTGGAGTGATGGAGGTAGATATGTATAGGGGTAAGGTGACAGGGATACTGGAGTGATGGAGGTAGATATGTATAGGGGGATGAGACAGGGATATTGGAGTGATGGAGGTAGATATGTATAGGGGTAAGGTGACAGGGATACTGGAGTGATGGAGGTAGATATGTATAGGGGTAAGGTGACATGGATACTGGAGTGATAGAGGTAGATATGTATATGATTATTTTATGTGAATGGGTGTACCTGTGTGTACGTGTGTGTAGAGTCAGTATTAATGTGTGTGAATGTTATGTGTGTGAGCATATGAAGTGAGTGTGTGTTGGAGTGTCAGTGTCCTGTGGGTGTGCATAGAAAATAAAAGAGAAGGGTGAAGTCAGATAGTCCGTGTATCTATTCTGTTAGCTATTTAGTGGTCTTATGGCTTGAGAATAAAGCTGCTCATGAGCCAGCTGGTGTCAGACTTGATGCACCGGGACTGCTTGCCGTGCGGAAGCAGAAAGAACAGTCTATGCCTTGGGTGGCTGGAGTCTTAGACAATTTTCCAGGCCTTCCTTTCACACTGCCTGATATAGAGGTCCTGGATGGCAGGGAGCTCGACCCCATATATACTGGGCTGTCCACACCACCCTCTGTAGCACAATGCGATTGAGGGTGCTGCTGTTGCCATACTGTACCAAGCAGTGATGCAGCCAGTCAAGATGCTCTCAATGGTGCAGCTGTAGAAGTTTGGGAGGATGTGAGGGCCCACGCCAAACCTTTTCAACCTCCTGAGGGGGAAGAGATGCTGTCTCAGTTGCAGAGGGAGGTGTTCAGTCCCAGGGTCCTAAGCTTGGTGACAAGCTTGGAGGGGACAATGGTGTTGAATGAAAGTCTTTGGATCTGTTTGGGCGGTATGCAACTTGAAGTGGGTCTAGGGTGTCAGGGAAGATGGAGATGATGTGAGCCATGACCAGCCTCTCAAAGACCAGCCTCTCAAAGTCCAGCCTCTCAAAGACAGATGTAAATGCTACAGGGCGCTAGTCATTGTGGCAGGAAGCCTTAGAGTTCTTGGAAACAGGAAGGATGGTGATGAGGTTAAGACAGGTGGGATTTACAGACTGGGACAAGACTGGGACAAGGAGAGGTGTAAATTGACTGTGAATATGCCTGCCCTGAGATAGCCCCCTGGAATACCGCCCGGCCCCGCGGCCTTGCGAGTGTTGCCCTGTTGGCCTCGGAGAGTGAGATCACCCAGTCCTCTGGGTCAGTGGCTGCCCTGTTGGCCTCGGAGAGTGAGATCACCCAGTCCTCTGGGTCAGTGGCTGCCCTGTTGGCCTCGGAGAGTGAGATCACCCAGTCCTCTGGGTCAGTGGCTGCCCTGTTGGCCTCGGAGAGTGAGATCACCCAGTCCTCTGGGTCAGTGGCTGCCCTGTTGGCCTCGGAGAGTGAGATCACCCAGTCCTCTGGGTCAGTGGCTGCCCTGTTGGCCTCGGAGAGTGAGATCACCCAGTCCTCTGGGTCAGTGGCTGCCCTGTTGGCCTCGGAGAGTGAGATCACCCAGTCCTCTGGGTCAGTGGCTGCCCTGTTGGCCTCGGAGAGTGAGATCACCCAGTCCTCTGGGTCAGTGGCTGCCCTGTTGGCCTCGGAGAGTGAGATCACCTAGTCCTCTGGGTCAGTGGCTGCCCTGTTGGCCTCGGAGAGTGAGATCACCCAGTCCTCTCTGTCAGTGGCTGCCCTGTTGGCCTCGGAGAGTGAGATCACCCAGTCCTCTGGGTCAGTGGCTGCCCTGTTGGCCTCGGAGAGTGAGATCACCCAGTCCTCTGGGTCAGTGGCTGCCCTGTTGGCCTCGGAGAGTGAGATCACCTAGTCCTCTGGGTCAGTGGCTGCCCTGTTGGCCTCGGAGAGTGAGATCACCTAGTCCTCTGGGTCAGTGGCTGCCCTGTTGGCCTCGGAGAGTGAGATCACCCAGTCCTCTGGGTCAGTGGCTGCCCTGTTGGCCTCGGAGAGTGAGATCACCCAGTCCTCTCTGTCAGTGGCTGCCCTGTTGGCCTCGGAGAGTGAGATCACCCAGTCCTCTGGGTCAGTGGCTGCCCTGACGCACGGCACGGTGTTGTTTTTGTCGAACCTCACATAAAATTCCTTTAGTACTTATCTGTTGAGTCCAAGCGGAAAACACTGTCTACAGTCTTCCACTAGATCAGTACATTTTCTTTCCAATCACTAAATCATGATAGTCATAATTGGACAATTATCCAAATGTGCAGAATTATGGGCAATTACTCTCCTGTTATTTATATTTTACCAAACAATCTCTTACACATAAAATCAAATATGATTCTTAATCAAAAATAAAATCAAAAATAAGCACATTGTGTGCAGGACTCATTCATCAGTATCATCACAATCCAATTCCATGTGTTCAATACATAGGCTGGTTTGCTCATGGTTTTGCCGACGTTCTATTGGTGCACAGAAATACAATCCACAATAGAAATGAGGAAAGGTGAATACAATGGATAGAGTCAACTGATATGAATGTATAGGCCTCAATCCACACCAAAGTAAAGCTCTATAATGGAAGTTCACAATGTCAAAGATGATTACTAAGAGTAACCCAATGTCATGTTCTACATCTCTGCATGTCTGCAATGCTGTAAGAAATCATCAAAATTGGACAGTACCCATTGCCTCGATGTTCCCCTATATTGTACATACTGATGGGGTGATTTTGAATTTTGTTCAGTAGTGTTTACTGATTGCTGGAAACAGTGAACACATTTGCACACATTTCTCTTGTGATGAAAAAATGTGGTTAATATTCTATGAACAAAACACTTAACAGTGAATGTTGTTATTACTGCTGGCATTTGTATCTAAAGTTTTGCTAAAGGTGGTCTAAGATATGCAAGTCAGGTACAAAGGCAAGAGAATGATCAGAAGTTCTGTAAATGTATTTGAGCATTTGATCATTGCTTCTCTTCTATACATGTTTCAACACAGATCCCAAAATTGCTTGTACATGAGTGAGAACAACTGTACATCCAGATAGGCCCGGATAACAGCAACATCACTGAAGCCCCCTAGTTCATGGCTGCATACCGAATGGCACCCTATTCCCTATATAGTAGTGCACTAAATAGGGAATAGACTGCCATTTGGGATCCTGACCAGCTCTTTATGCTCTTGCTCATAGAGTGTTCTTGTCACACTTAATTGCGCGGCACGTCTTAAGTGGCAACCCCAACCAACTTCTGTCTACATTCACAATTGCTTCTCTCACACCCCCATCAAATAGATGGTATTGCTCATTTCCTAAGGGTTTCACTGGCACATTTTCAAATTTCCTGGCTTATGCTTGGGAATACAGATCATCTGGTATTTTTATAGTGGGGCCTATTTAAAATCAGTCGATTCCCTATGCAGCAACCCAACCCCTATAATCACTATTGATAAATGTGAATAGGACAAAACCCACTGGGCACAGACATCATTTCAATGTCTAGTTTTATTTTACATTTGGTTGAGTTGCCAACTAATGTGAATTTAACGTGAAATCAACAACAAAAATGTTACCATATCATTGGATTTAGGTTCAAAGTTAGTTGAAAGATCCATCCTGAGTGGGGACTACATTGCAGTGCTGATGCACCACTACAGCGCCGGGTTTGATCCCAGGCTGTGTCACAGCTGGCCGTGACCATGAGCCCCATGGGGCGGCGCACAATTGGCCCAGTGTCGTCCGGGTTAAGGGTTTGGCCAGGGGGATTTCCTGGGCTCAACGTGCTCTAGCGACTCCTTGTGGCAGGCCGGGCGCCTGCGGGTTAAGGGTTTGGCCAGGGGGATTTCCTGGGCTCAACGTGCTCTAGCGACTCCTTGTGGCGGGCCGGGCACCTGCAAGCTGACTCTCGTTGTCAGTTGGACAGTGTTTCCTCCAACACATTGCTGCGGCTGGTTAAGCAAGCAGTGTGTCAAGAAGCAGTGCGGCTTGGCAGGTTATGTTTTGGAGGACGCATGGCTCTCGACCTTCGACCTCTCCCGAGTCCTTTGGGAAGTTGCAGGTATGGATATCATGTTTAAGGGGGTAAAAAAATATATGTTGATAGCTTTTTAAAAATATCCGATCAGTTTTCCACATTGATTCAATGTCGTCATAGACTTTTTGCGGGGAAATGACGTGGAAACAACGTTGAGTCAACCAGTTTTTGCCAAGTGGGAATTGAGCGTATAACAGTAAAATGCCTTATAATAAATAAAATATTATAAGGCCATTTTAAATAATGAAATAAAACATTGAGTTGTTAACTGAGCGAGAGTCGTGCATATTCCCTTCAAATGCTCTTCTGATTGCTAGTTGCACTTCGACTCATGTTTGAACTTCTTCACTGTTTTATATTTCTGTGACAGTCAGTTTGCAATATGACGTCCATTCGTGCAAGCTGTTTGGCTCCTGCCTAGATGGAAGGCTGGTATACAGTCTCCATTATGCAGGCTGTGGGTCTGAGGGGATGTGACCCACTGTGTCTGGCAGGGCCGAGTGGACCAACAATCTGCTCTTCTCGTAGGTAGTGTGAGCGTGTCTAAGAGCACCGACGGACACATAGAGCTGTGCACAGGGAGGAGATTTGGAAAGAGAGAGAGAAATAATACTACTGTGCTAATGACCATTACCACACGACCTGTTTCTGATAATGCACACACAATACAGTACATCCTCCTAGCCAACTGCCACACTGACCCACACACACACACACACACACACACACACACACACACACACACGCACGCACGCACGCACGCACGCACGCACGCACACACACACACACACACACACACACACACACACACACACACACACACACACACACACACACACACACACACACTCAACATGCCTGTACTTAATCATAGATGTCAGCTGCCAAGTACATTTCTGTTGTGTGTGTGTGTGTGTTCGCGGGGGCCTGCATGTGTGCGGGTGAGAGAGACAGAGAAAGTGAGACAACGTGAGATAACGTGTTCTGTGGTCTGAATTAAGCTTGGTAGGGCAGCGATACATTATGCAGTGCATTGCTACAGTAGAAGTGAATACTTCACACGTAAAGAACCGCAACCCAGTCTCTATGTGAATCCACAAGCATAGAAATGGAATGGCAACCACACAATATGGAATATGGGCTTAAAATGCTTTTAGGTTTGAGCCCGAAGCCTGAACCTTCCTACTGTTAGATTCTTTGTACGGTGTTTCTATTTTCTATGCCTCATGTCAATTGGCTAACTTACTTACACCTTTTCATGGCAGGAATATCACTTTACAAGTAAAGCTTCTCTTTCCAAGGAGTTGACAAACCAATGACCTTGGCTTGGCTGAAATACATTTATTTAATTTGCAAGCAGTGACCTCCTCTTTCTAACAGAGAGTAGAGCAACCCAGACCAAAGCTTTTCCTTGAACCTCTTTTTGCTCTCACACACACTGACCTGCCTGAGGTCAGAGCTCCCATTATGATACAGCACTCCACACTCATTAGCATAATGGAAGTGGGTACAAATCATGGTGGTATGCTGTCTGACTAGCGTTCTTGGCCAGGCATCAGTGGGGCACCCATTTCAGAGGCTGGCTGCCTGGCACTGGAGCTGGTAATGATTTAACACGCGTGGAGCCCATGAAACTCTGGTATGGCTAATTCAGTGCAATTAGAAAATAGTTTTCGTATGGAAGCTCAGATAAAGGACCATAAATAACCCAGTGTTTTCTCCCCTCCTGGAGCCCTCCTTCCCTCCTACCTTCTGGTCCTCACCTCTTCATTTCTCTCTCTCTCTCTCTCTCTCTCTCTCTCTCTCTCTCTCTCTCTCTCTCTCTTTCTCTCTTTCTGGTTCTCTCTATCTCTGTGTCTGTGTCGCTCTCTCTCTCTCTCTTTCTGGTTCTCTCTCTCTCTCTTTCTGGTTCTCTCTATCTCTGTGTCTGTGTCTGTGTCGCTCTCTCTCTCTCTCTCTCTCTCTCTCTCTCTCTCTCTCTCTCTCTCTCTCTCTCTCTCTCTCTCTCTCTTTCTGGTTCTCTCTATCTCTCTCTACCCTATCTCTCTATCCTCTCTCTCTACCCTGTCAATTCAATTTCAATTCAAGGGCTTTATTGGCATGGGAAACATGTGTTAACATTACCAAAGCAAGTGAGGTAGACAACATACAAAGTGAATGTATCTCTGTCTCTCTGTCCTCTCTCTCTACCCTATCTCTGTGTCCTCTCTCTCTACCCTGTCTCTCTATCCTCTCTTTCTACCCTGTCTCTCTATCCTCTCTCTACCCTGTCTCTCTATCCTCTCTCTCTACCCTGTCTCTCTATCCTCTCTCTCTACCCAGTCTCTCTATCCTCTCTCTCTACCCTGTCTCTCTATCCTCTCTTTCTACCCTGTCTCTCTATCCTCTCTCTACCCTGTCTCTCTATCCTCTCTCTCTACCCTGTCTCTCTATCCTCTCTCTCTACCCTACCTCTCTATCCTCTCTCTCTACCCTGTCTCTCTATCCCCTCTCTCTACCCTGTCTCTCTATCCTCTCTCTCTACCCAGTCTCTCTATCCTCTCTCTCTACCCTGTCTCTCTATCCCTCTTTCTACCCTGTCTCTCTATCCTCTTTCTACCCTGTTTCTCTATCCTCTTTCTACCCTGTCTCTCTATCCTCTTTCTACCCTGTCTCTCTATCCTCTTTCTACCCTGTCTCTCTATCCTCTTTCTACCCTGTTTCTCTATCCTCTTTCTACCCTGTCTCTCTATCCTCGTTCTACCCTGTTTCTCTATCCTCTTTCTACCCTGTCTCTCTATCCTCTTTCTACCCTGTTTCTCTATCCTCTTTCTACCCTGTCTCTCTATCCTCTTTCTACCCTGTCTCTCTATCCTCTTTCTACCCTGTCTCTCTATCCTCTCTCTCTCGCTTTCTCCTCTCGCTCTTTCTCAGTTTTTTCGCTCTTTCTCTGTTTTTTCCCTCTCCCTCTCTTTCTTTTTCGGTCGATCTCAGTCTTTCTTTTTCTCCCTTTCCTATCTTCTCTCTCTCTCTTCTCTCCCCATACTCTGACTTTTCTGAAAGTAAGTTTCATATTGTATTTGGCACAGGTTCCATCTCAGTGCTTAAGACATGCATTGTATATTTTAATTGTGTCGTATCAAGCTGACCAGACAGCCTGTAGACCAGAGCATGGTTTACTGTGCTCTGTCTCTACGCACTTCCTCTCCTTTATGCATGATATCTCTAGGAAGGAATGCACAGGAGCAGAATCCTCTCTCCCTCTGATTTTCTTTTCCTTTTTAAGAAAGGTTTAGCTGGAATCATTCTCCTGTGAGAGTCTTAGGCTATGCCACTGACTGAAATGTCTGTAGCTGTGCTTTCTCTCTCTCTCTCTCTCTCTCTCTCTCTCTCTCTCTCTCTCTCTCTCTCTCTCTCTCACACACACACACTATGGTAGAATGTGTGAGCTAAGTGATTTGTTTTGCATGGCACTTTTGAGAAGCAACACTGGCGAACCTCTTTCCCATGCCAACATGTCAAATTATACATTAGTCTGCTTGAGTGTTTCAAGGCTTGGGCGGTATGTCGTATATACCGTATACCAGGGTATTTGGAAATAACCATGGGATGGTTTTCAATACCGTCAATACCGTGGAAACTATTTATTTGAAGTTTTAAGTTGTTCAATACGGTATACATAAATACCTGCAGTCAACAAATCTTCTCCGAGCAGAGCAGGCAGGTCTGTTGCCCTAGCGACTCCAGACGCCACACAGACACAGCATGAACACATGCTGCTCCAGAGCCAGTACTGTTCTTCTTTCAGACAAGCATGTGTCAAAACTTTGTTCATTTTCACAATGATTCTCGTTCACATCCGCTTTTAAATGTCCAAACTCACCAAAAATGATATTCGGTAGCTACTACTATCAGGTATCAAGGTAAGACCCAGATGCAGACCGTGTTGAAGTAACAGTGTTTATTACAGCAACAGGGGCAAAGGAACAGGTTGGCAGGCAGGCTCAGGCTCAGGCTCAGGCTCAGGGGCAGGCTCAGGCTCAGGCTCAGGGGCAGGCTCAGGCTCAGGCTCAGGCTCAGGCTCAGGCTCAGGCTCAGGCTCAGGCTCAGGCTCAGGCTCAGGCTCAGGGGCAGGCAGAGTGGTCAAGCGGGTGGGTAAAGGGTCAGGACAGGCAAGGGTCAAAAAACAGGATTATGGCAAAAGAGAGACTGGGGAAAAGCAGGAGCTGAAACATAAAACCACTGGTTGTCACGCCCTGGTCTAAGTATTTTGTGTTTTTTCTTCATGTATTAGGTCAGGCCAGGGTGTGGCATGGAGTTTTTGTATTGTGGTGTGTTTTGTCCTGGGGTTTTGGTGTGTAGATATTTGAGATTGTAGCTAGTGGGGTTTTCTAGCAAAGTCTATGGCTGTCTGGAGTGATTCTCAATCAGAGGCAGGTGCTTATCGTTGTCTCTGATTGGGAACCATATTTAGGCAGCCATATTCTTTGAGTTTGTCGTGGGTGATTGTCCTATCTGTACTCTATGTTAGTTTTACACAAGTATAGGCTGTTTTCGGTTTTCGTTTCGTTTATTTGTTTTTGTAGTGTTCGTGTTTAGTTCGTGTTTTACGTTTGTCTAATAAACATGGATCGCAATCGACACGCTGCAGTTTGGTCCGACTCTCCTTCATCACCACTAGAAAGCCGTAACACTGGTTGGCTTGACAAACAAGACGAACAGGCAACAGACAAACAGACACAGGTATAAGTACACAGAGGATAATGGGGAAGATGGGCGACACCTGGAGGGGGGTGGAGACAATCACAAAGACATGTGAAACAGATCAGGGTGTGACATCTACCTATATATGTTTAATTTTATGAGCTGGATTGCCTGCCTTTGCAATTTGTTTATTTTCGTTTGCGCTCGTTAACATATGTAGCTAGCAACCTCTACGTGTAGCAGACCCTTTGTGTACTAAGTAGTAACATAGGTCTTAACATAGGTCTTTGGATGAGAGAAGGACGGTATGACGATATGAAAGTCTGGATACTGTCCAACGTGTTTCCTCATACAGTCTTGTGTGTGCATCTCAGCGGAATAAATCACAGGCACCTGTGCCGTGCTGTAACCACAACCAATGTGGTTGTGACACAATGTTACATATTGCACAATAAATCACAAACAGTACCAGTCAAAAGTGTGGACACACCTACTCATTCAAGAGTTTTTCTTTATTTTTGCTATTTTCTACATAGTTGAAAATTTGCTAATAAATTAGTTAAAAATCCTACTGTTTGATTTTCTGGATGTTTTTTTCTCATTTTGTCTGTCATAGTTGAAGTGTACCTATGATGAAAATTACAGGCCTCATCTTTTTAAGTGGGAGAACTTGCACAGTTGGTGGATGACTAAATACTTTTTTGCCCCACTGTATGTAAGAAGGTACTCTGGTCAGATGAGACTAAAATTGAGCTTTTTGGCCATCAAGAAAAACGCTATGTCTGGCACAAACCCAACACCTCTCATCACAGCGAGAACTTCCCCATGCTGTGGGGATGTTTTTCATCGGTAGGAACTGGGAAACTGGTCAGAATTGAGGGAATGATGGATGGTGCTAAATACAGGGAAATTCTTGAGGGGAACCTGTTTCAGTCTTCCAGAGATTTGAGACTCGGGCGGAGGTTCACCTTCCAGCAGGACAATGACCCTAAGCATACTGCTAAAGCAAGAATCGGGTGGTTTAAAGGGAAACATTTAAATGTCTTGGAATGGCCTAGTCAAATCCCAGACCTCAATCCAATTGAAAATCTGTGGTATGACTTAAAGATTGCTGTAGGAACCCATCCATCCTTGAATGAGTAGGTGTGTCCAAACTTTTGACTGGCACTCTATGTATGGACACAGATAGGGATGTTCAGAGTTCCAGTTAGCACTTTAGCCAACTTTCCTTTAGCTCAAACCATCCGGGGCATTGATCAACCCATGCATTCAAAATAACATGATAATCCCAAAATGCAGTGAATGATTTTCATCTCTCTCATATCTCTCAGAAAGTACATTCATTGATCTCCTCATCCATGCACCTCAGCCTGAGGTATTGTTCCCAGAGAAGGCAGAGGAGAAGAACAGATCTAGCAGCATCTTGGGTTTGTAATTTCTGAATTGTGTTTAATTTGGGCTGAGATGCATTCATCTCATTGTCAAAGGAGACAAGAGAGCTGAGCTGAGAGCATCTCTGTAGGGCAGCTGGGAATCTTAGCCAGCCCTGTGGAGGGAGGAAATGGAGGAAGATAGCCAGTGGAGAGAAGAGGAGAGAGGGAAGTAAGAGAGGGAAAGGAGAAGAGAGAGGGTTGGGAGAGAGGAGACAAGACGAGTGAGGGTTGGAAGAGAATATAGGAGGCAGTTGCAGTCCCTCATCACACCCTCCATCGGAAGCTGCCTTCACCTGTATGGGGTGAGGAGATGATTTACTAACGCCTGGAGTCTGTTCCACTGTCAAAGGAGAGGAGAGGATAGAGGGATGGAAGAGGAGAAGAGCACACTGTGGCCCCCCACTGGACCACTGATGAATATGGTTGGTGCCTGGGAGAGAAAGAGAGATAGAGGGGCAGAGAGAGAGAGGTGGAATACAGAGGTGGAGAGAGAGAGAGAGAGAGGTGGAGAGAAAAAGTGTGGGAAGTAGAGAGAGGTGGGGAGAGAAATAAGATGAGATGAAAAGAGAGAGATGGAGATGGAAGGAAAGAGAGGTGGAGAGAGAAACATTGTGGGAGAGAGGTGGAGAGACAGATGGAGAGACCCTCTTCTGTTCGTTGTGGAAAGAATCCTATCCTCAGTCTCATGGGAGTCCCACCATGACCCCCAACGCTATTACACCCATGCAGGATCCCATATACACTGAATCTCAATGTAATACGATAGCGAATAGTGCTGAAATGGTGTACTGGACACAAACAAACAGTATAGACTGTATAGCTACCATCTTCAGCTTGCTTTTAGGCCAGATTTAGATTGTTCAAAATGATGACCTGCTGCCTTGAATCTTAATTTCAAACGAGAGAATAGCCCTGAAACAGTATACTGGATTTACATATTGTAGAGTGTAGACTAAAAATATATTCTTAGTCCTAATGTATATTGCCAGTGGTGTAAATGATGACCTGCTGCCTTGTGGAGTGTTCTAATGACCTGTACAGTATTGAAATCAGTGGCTGCTGTGGTCGGCTACCTTAGGCTGGGTTACCCTGGCAACTGCCTGTCAATCAGAGCAGCATGATGCCAGGGTTCGTCTAGGGCATGACCGCATTCAAATTCCACGTGACCGTTTACTCATGGTAACTAGGCATCTCCAAAACTGCACTCTGATGCCGCTGGTGGTAATTAGTAGCTTACCAAACTTACTAACAGCCTGTCACTAATGGCCTGGTACTCAGGGTTCTACTGTCCCTCCATCAGGCCCTAATGGCCTGGTACTCAGGGTTCTACTGTTCCTCCATCAGGTCCTAATGGCCTGGTACTCAGGGCTCTCCTATCCCTCCATCAGGTCCTAATGGCCTGGTACTCAGGGCTCTACTGTCCCTCCATCAGGCCCTAATGGCCTGGTACTCAGGGCTCTCCTATCCCTCCATCAGGTCCTAATGGCCTGGTACTCAGGGCTCTACTGTCCCTCCATCAGGCCCTAATGGCCTGGTACTCAGCGCCCTACTGTCCCTCCATCAGGTCCTAATGGCCTGGTACTCCAAGCTCTAGACAAATAGAATATGACCTCACGAGAAGGGGAGCCAAATAGAATATGACGTCACCAGAAGGGGGGCCAAATAGAATATGATGTCACCAAAAGGGGAGACAAATAGAATATGACGTCACCAGAAGGGGAGACAAATAGAATATGACTTCACCAGAAGGGGAGACAAATAGAATATGATGTCACCAGAAGGGGAGACAAATAGAATATGACGTCACCTGAAGGGGAGACAAATAGAATATGATGTCATCAGAAGGGGAGACAAATAGAATATGACGTCACCAGAAGGGGAGACAAATAGAATATGACGTCACCAGAAGGGGAGACAAATAGAATATGACGTCACCAGAAGGGGAGACAAATAGAATATGACGTCACCAGAAGGGGAGACAAATAGAATATGACGTCACCAGAAGGGGAGACAAATAGAATATGACATCACCAGAAGGGGAGACAAATAGAATATGACATCACCAGAAGGAGAGACAAATAGAATATGACGTCACCAGAAGGAGAGACAAATAGAATATGACGTCACCAGAAGGGGAGACAAATAGAATATGACATCACCAGAAGGGGAGACAAATAGAATATGACATCACCAGAAGGGGAGACAAATAGAATATGACATCACCAGAAGGAGAGACAAATATAATATGATGTCACCAGAAGGGGAGACAAATAGAATATGACGTCACCAGAAGGGGAGACAAATAGAATATGACCTCACGAGAAGGAGAGACAAATAGAATATGACTTCACCAGAAGGGGAGACAAATAGAATATAATGTCACTAGAAGGAGAGACAAATATAATATGACTTCACCAGAAGGGGAGACAAATAGAATATGATGTCACCAGAAGGAGAGACAAATAGAATATGATTTCACCAGAAGGGGAGACAAATAGAATATGACTTCACCAGAAGGGGAGACAAATAGAATATGACATCACCAGAAGGGGAGACAAATAGAATATGATGTCACCAGAAGGGGAGCCAAATAGAATATGATGTCACCAGAAGGGGAGACAAATAGAATATGACTTCACCAGAAGGGGAGACAAATAGAATATGACTTCACCAGAAGGGGAGACACATAGAATATGACATCACCAGGAGGGGAGACAAATAGAATATGATGTCACCAGAAGGGGAGACAAATAGAATATGACATCACCAGAAGGGGAGACAAATAGAATATGATGTCACCAGAAGGAGAGACAAATAGAATATGACGTCACCAGAAGGGGAGACAAATAGAATATGACGTCACCAGAAGGGGAGACAAATAGAATATGACGTCACCAGAAGGGGAGACAAATAGAATATGACGTCACCAGAAGGGGAGACAAATAGAATATGACGTCACCAGAAGTGGAGACAAATAGAATATGATGTCACCAGAAGGGGAGACAAATAGAATATGACGTCACCAGAAGGGGAGACAAATAGAATATGATGTCACCAGAAGGAGAGACAAATAGAATATGACGTCACCAGAAGGGGAGCCAAATAGAATATGACGTCACCAGAAGGGGAGACAAATAGAATATGACGTCACCAGAAGGGGAGACAAATAGAATATGACGTCACCAGAAGGGGAGACAAATAGAATATGACATCACCAGAAGGGGAGACAAATAGAATATGACGTCACCAGAAGGGGAGACAAATAGAATATGACGTCACCAGAAGGGGAGACAAATAGAATATGACGTCCTAAACTGGAGGAGGAAATTATTGTCCTAAAACAAGATTTTTAGTAGAACTGACCCAACAATGATGAAGAGTGAATATGTTGATAGTTGATCATTTTGAGAACTAAAAGACAGATTGGTGTTTTTATTGTCTTCTCTTTACAGCAATAACTATTTGTTTTCCAAACCATGTTTTCCCCGTGATTGTATTTTGAAATACTGTGATATTCCTGTCCTCTCTACTTTTCACAGACAGTCGCCACAATAAGCTGCCAAAATTGCGTGCGCTGTCTTTCCCTCTGACTGAAGACAATGTGATTTAAAACAATCCACTACTTTTTTAATGCTAGGGGAAGCTAATGATCCTCTGTGGCCAAATCATGCTTTACTAGCCTATTTTGAATGATAGGCTATATTATGTTGGCAATTCAATTTACTTTAGGGAAAGCTTCCCCTAGCCTTATGAACTGCACTTGCATATTAAAAATGTAATCGCACGTAACCAACCGTTTGCTATTCGAGGCTATGGGTTACATGTTTTTTTTCACGGCCATTCTAAATATAAAATTATTCCACACATATATTAGTAGGCTGGCTATATGTAAAGAACAGATTCAATTAAGAATAGTCTGATGGGTGAGAATATTATCAAGTGCTTGCCAAATTGTGAATGAGAGACTGATGAAGTGTTTGCAGCCTGCAGAAGAAATAGAGTAGAGCTCATGCCTTTCATTCAACTTTTTTCAAATCATCATTAGTCGCATCATGCAGCCTTAGAATGTATAAAAAAAAATCGAAATATGTAACCTAACATTTGTGTTACAACAAATGTTGCATAAATAACCAAATGAAGCCTATAGGAGCACCTGTTTCTTCGTTAACCGCTCAACACAGAAGAGCCACATGTGCTCACTCCCTCAAATCCTTTGGGGTAAATATCCTTTCTGTTTTATTCAACTATGTTCAGTTGTTTGCCTATTTTTAAAACTTTTAAATAATATAAAATAATTCCACGGAATTCTAATCAAATCTTGTCTGCTAAATGAACTAGTGTAGCCCACAGCCATATGGCATAAGAACAACTCAGAATATGCTATTCTGTTCTTCTGAAATAGACTGCAGTTTCTTCATATCATGTTTCTTTAGACCTGTCTAAAAAAATATTATGGATTTATTGTGAAGGTGTAGCCTATATTACATTTATTTATTGGACTTTTTTAAATGTAGATGTTTCGATGATCTGCATCAGTGGCTTGTAGGCTATGGGTGGAAACCCGGAGATGCTAAATGTGTTTATGTTAATTAACGGTCAATTACCATGAGACCGGCAGTTATTTGCATGACAATCACTGGCTGACAAAATGTTATGACTGCCACAGCCCTATGTCCGTCCAGCCCTAATCACCACATACAGGACTGCCTGCGAGCCTGGTGCAATTTACAGCACAGAAAAACACACAGGCAGGCAGGGTAGGCAGGCAGCCAATCCAAAACCTCACATATGTTTTTACCAAAGCTGAGGGCTGGGGCTAGAGGCTTCCCATAGCGCCTGTGTGCTCAACAGCCATCTGCTTCAATGAGCATCACATGGAACTGAACACACCAGCCAGCTACCGACCTGGTACAGGGTACAACTAAGCCCTAACATGAACAACTTTCAAGGAGAGTGTTTAATGTGGAAGAAGAGAGGAGCAGGCATGTTGGTCATGTTGGTCATGTTAGTCATGTTGGTCATGTTGGTCATGTTGGGCATGTTAGTCATGTTGGTCATGTTGGTCATGTTGGTCATGGTGGTCATGTTGGTCATGTTGTTCATGTTGGTCATGTTAGTCATGTTGGTCATGTTGGTCATGTTGGTCATGTTGGGCATGTTGGTCATGTTAGGCATGTTGGGCATGTTGGTCATGTTGGTCATGTTGGGCATGTTGGTCATGTTGTTCATGTTGGTCATGTTAGTCATGTTGGTCATGTTGGTCATGTTGTTCATGTTGGTCATGTTAGTCATGTTGGTCATGTTGGTCATGTTGGTCATGTTGGGCATGTTGGGCATGTTGGTCATGTTAGGCATGTTAGGCATGTTGGGCATGTTGGTCGTGTTGGTCATTTTGGTCATGTTAGGCATGTTGGGCATGTTGGTCATGTTGGTCATGGTAGGCATGTTGGGCGTGTTGGTCATTTTGGTCATGTTAGGCATGTTGGTCATGTTAGGCATGTTGGTCATGTTAGGCATGTTAGTCATGTTGGTCATGTTGGCCATGATAGTCATGTTGGTCATGTTGCCCATGTTGGTCATGTTGGTGGAGGGATGGAGGGATCCAGACCAGCTCGCTCCTCTGCTCTGAAATGTATTCAGCAGAACCAGAATTGATTTTCTTTTTCTTTTAAAGAAAGGTTTAGCTGGAATCATTCTCCTGTGAGAGTCTTAGGCTATGCCATTGACTGAAATGTCTGTAGCTTTGCTTTCTCTCTCTCTCTCTCTCTCTCTCTCTCTCTCTCTCTCTCTCTCTCTCTCTCTCTCTCTCTATATATATATATATATATATATATATATATATATATATATATATATATATATATTTCTCTGCTTATAAAAGATGTCCTCCTCATTCCCTCTCCTCTCGTTCTCTCTGAAGCCAGCCTGTGCTGCTGCTTACAGAAGGGATGTTTTTGGATTCTTTTCACTACTGGTTCTTGCAAAAAGAGTAGACAAGGCTTTGGGCTTTGCGCCTTAATCTATAATGACAATTGCAGTCGATACAATTCTGTCCTGTTAATTGATGCTATTGACAAAATCCAAGCAAAACAATGTGCATAGTATTTCATCTTAGCTTCCAACCCTGGCCAAACAGAATGTATTTGATTGTTCCGAGTGACCCTTCAGAAGGCCTTTTTAAACCAGACCAATATGTTTTTCCAATGCAATAGGCTTCTAATGAAGCTATAGACCTACACCTCCAATCCAAGCACTGTGAGTTCAGGTTTATTTCACTCTAACTGTGGTGTTCCATGTTCCAGGTGGCTGCCCTTGACAATATCCTTTTGATGTCAGACGAGACCCCTGTAAATGTACGTAGGGTGTGTCCCAAATGGCACCCTATTCCCTACACAGAACGGCCCTCTTATTATGACTATATAGGGAATAGGGTGCCATTTGGAACACACACTTAGAGTAGATTGTTATTAATGTGCAGGGATGGATATAGGACAGGCTAAAGGAGGGAGACTCATGTGTTGTATTGTGGGTGTGATGTATAAGTCCCTTTAGGCCTAGAGCAGGAACCTGTCAACCTCTACATAACGGCCCTCTTATTATGAACTGAAAAATCACTGTGATCTGGTCCCTGTGTTAGACAATAGACATACCTCATGGTCTTGCTCTGAGTGGTGTTTAAGGTTCCTATGTTGTTTGCCTGTGTGGTGGTTCTAAAATCAATGGTATTTTCTACAAACTCAACGTTTCGATAATGCACCTGAATATCAAGGTCCTTCTTCTCTAAAAACAACTGACGTGATACCAAATGCTCCTTTTATGCCGTCTTGTGATTCAAGAGAAGCTTGAACGTCGGTATAGGGATTGAAGCACTTGTGTGGCTGGTCTTTTCTTAATCAAAGGGATTGTAGTGGGTAAAATGCTAAATCAAGTGGTATTGACCTAAGCAATTCATTCTTCTTTGTGCTGATGGAAATGGCTGGTGTAATGACCTTGACTCGCTTTAAAAGATGAGCAAAAATGCTCTTCAAATCCTGTTGAAGTGAAATGGAATAGCTAACGTCTGACTTACCTCTGTATCACTGCTTTTTCAGGTAGTCTTTTATTATTCTCTTCAAGGTTTTGCTTTGGATTTCATACTTAGTGGTGTTGGTGGTAGCAAAGCTTTATGCCCAATGTTACACTCACAAATTCCTGTCAGATGATATAAAACTGTCTCCTGTTTTACGTTGTTTCGCTTTCCTCTCTGACATCCGTCTTAATGAGAGGCCTGTTATTAACATGGAGACTGTTGACTGCATGGCCATTAGTCAGGCAGGATGTGATGTATGATACAGTAGTTAGTCAGGCGGAATGTGATGTATGATACAGTAGTTAGTCAGGCAGGATGTGATGTATGATACAGTAGTTAGTCAGGCAGGATGTGATGTATGATACAGTATTAGTCAGGCAGGATGTGATGTATGATACAGTAGTTAGTCAGGCAGGATGTGATGTATGATACAGTAGTTAGTCAGGCAGGATGTGATGTATGATACAGTAGTTAGTCAGGCAGGATGTGATGTATGATACAGTAGTTAGTCAGGCAGGATGTGATGTATGATACAGTAGTTAGTCAGGCAGGATGTGATGTATGATACAGTAATTAGTCAGGCAGGATGTGATGTATGATACAGTAGTTAGTCAGGCAGGATGTGATGTATGATACAGTAGTTAGTCAGGCAGGATGTGATGTATGATACAGTAGTTAGTCAGGCAGGATGTGATGTATGATACAGTAGTTAGTCAGGCAGGATGTGATGTATGATACAGTAGTTAGTCAGGCAGGATGTGATGTATGATACAGTACTTAGTCAGGCAGGATGTGATGTATGATACAGTAGTTAGTCAGGCAGGATGTGATGTATGATACAGTAGTTAGTCAGGCAGGATGTGATGTATGATACAGTAGTTAGTCAGGCGGAATGTGATGTATGATACAGTAGTTAGTCAGGCAGGATGTGATGTATGATACAGTAGTTAGTCAGGCAGGATGTGATGTATGATACAGTAGTTAGTCAGGCGGAATGTGATGTATGATACAGTAGTTAGTCAGGCAGGATGTGATGTATGATACAGTAGTTAGTCAGGCAGGATGTGATGCATGATACAGTAGTTAGTCAGGCAGGATGTGATGTATGATACAGTAGTTAGTCAGGCAGGATGTGATGCATGATACAGTAGTTAGTCAGGCAGGATGTGATGCATGATACAGTAGTTAGTCAGGCGGAATGTGATGTATGATACAGTAGTTAGTCAGGCAGGATGTGATGTATGAAACAGTAGTTAGTCAGGCAGGATGTGATGTATGATACAGTAGTTAGTCAGGCAGGATGTGATGCATGATACAGTAGTTAGTCAGGCAGGATGTGATGTATGATACAGTAGTTAGTCAGGCAGGATGTGATGCATGATACAGTAGTTAGTCAGGCGGGATGTGATGTATGATACAGTAGTTAGTCAGGCGGGATGTGATGAATGATACAGTAGTTAGTCAGGTGGGATGTGATGCATGATACAGTAGTTAGTCAGGCGGAATGTGATGCATGATACAGTAGTTAGTCAGGCAGGATGTCATGCATGATACAGTAGTTAGTCAGGCAGGATGTGATGCATGATACAGTAGTTAGTCAGGCGGAATGTGATGCATGATACAGTAGTTAGTCAGGCGGAATGTGATGCATGACACAGTAGTTAGTCAGGCGGGATGCAGAGTTCACTCTCTTCATCATCGCCCTAACAGGTTAGACCTGATGAGTTTGATGTATATCTATGGTAGGACCACCCTCACCCTCACACCCACACACATTACTGTGAACCTCTACCAGGCACTTTAAAGTCCACATACCTGGACTCGGATCCTGCACCCTTCATTCACGTCATCTGACCCTGCTCCACCCTAACAGGTGGCCAGCCATTCATCTCTGTAATGGGAGGTTAGTCTACACGTCCATACACCTGTAAAGTAGCACCACACCCCGCTACAGTCAATGGTCTGTCAATACTTGTCAGGAGGAAATGGTGGGGCCATTGACATTGCTGTATCTGTGAGGATCAGAGCCTCTCCTTTAAAATCTGTTCTGACTGACATTGCTTTTCTTCATTATTAAATAGTTAAATAGAGTAGTATGTAGGGAAACATATCATAGCCTTCACTTAGTATTTTAATGAAGTTGCATTAATTGCTGCACAATCTATCTTAAAATGTGACAGATGTTGTTATCCAAGCATACTAGAGAATTTCAGACAATTTCTAATTGCCTGTGAATGATACGCTATATTCCCCTGCATCTGTATTTTCACCCCTTTTTCATGGTATCCAATTGGTAGTTACAGTCTGGTCCCATCGCTGCAACTCCCATATGGACTCAGGAGAGGTGAAGGTCAAGAACCATGCATCAACGGAAACACGACCCTGCCAAGCTGCACTGCTTCTTGACACAATGCTCGCTTAATCCGGAAGCCAGCCGCACCAATGTGTCGTAGGAAACACAATACACCTGGCGACCGTGTCAGCGTGCATTGAGTCCGGCCCGTCACAGGAGTCGCTAGAGCGCAATGGGACAAGGACAACCCGGCTGGACAAACCCTCCCGTAACCCGGACGACGCTGGGCCAATTGTGCGCCGCCTCATGGGGCTCCAGGCCACGGCCGACTGCGACACAGCCTGGGATCGAACCAGGATCTGTAGTGATGCAGTGCCTTAGACCGCTGCGCCACTCGGGACACCCCCCTGTCTTTCAAAAGTGAAAACGTATCACTCTAGAGGCTGTAGAGGCTTTAGAGGCTACGTCTCATATGGCACCCTGTTCCCTATTTGGTGAACTACTTTTGATCAGGGCCCATAGGGTTTTGGTAAAAAAGTAGGGCACTATATCGGGAATAGGGTACCATTTTGGACGCTGACAGATTATCCTAATTCATTGATCTGCTCATACATTTTGAGTAATTCCCCAGTAGTTAACGTGCTTCCTGTTTCTGTAAGAGAGATGAGAATCAGAGTTTAGCCTATCTGGATACATCCTCCTGGCCATGCTGCGGTAATCAAGCTCAAACCGTCTGGAGAAAGGAAACTGTATCTCTCTCTCTCTCTCTCTCTCTCTCTCTCTCTCTCTCACTCTCTCTCTCTCTCTCTCTCTCTCTCTCTCTCTCTCTCTCTCTAAATTCAATTAAATTCAAGGGTCTTTCACTCTGTCTCTCTCTCTGTCTCTCTCTCCATCTCCATCTCACCTCCCCCACTCTCTCTTTCTGCTTGCCTAGCACAGTGAAAATAATCACAGTTTTCTGAGGCTATATAATTGAGGGCAGCACTTGAAAGACAATAGTGAGGATTGGAGTGGCCTGGTTAATTGTGTGTGGGCGATGGATCCGTGTCCTGACTCTGAAGCGAGACTCCCTGTTGTCCTGTAGGACACACACAACACACACACGCAGGTATGCATACACAAACATGCACACGCACGCACGCACGTGCACACACACACACACACACACACACACACACACACACACACACACACACACACACACACACACACACACACACACACACACACACACACACACACACACACACACACACACACACACACACACACAGCCCTGACTCCTAAGAGAGGTGGTATTAAACCAGGAAAAGTGGCTCTGATGTGACTTATGCACCTGTCAGGAGGTAGCAGCAACGCTTTGTTTATCAATACGTGTTGAGTCTTTTAATAACACCTACACACCTTAAGTCACACACCAGCAGTATTGTGAAGAGCTCACTAATTGCTACATGTTAACCTAATGACACTGAGGAAATGCTGCAGTACTGCGGTGTGGCTTCCTGTCATAACAAAAACTGTGTTGTCAGCTCTGGAATAAACTGGCTGATGATAACAAAGACAGCTCTGTGCTAATCATATCATCTTATTCCAAGACAGTTTCTCAGGAAATGCCTCTTTTGAGTTGTTTTTTCGCTTGATCCTTATGTTAAGATGGAGGGAAGGAGAGAGAGAGAGTGGGGCAGTGAGAGTGAGAGTGAGAGAGAGAGAGAGAGAGAGGGGGGGAGACAAAGAGAGTAAAATAAAGGGAGAGAGGGAGGGAAAAGGAGAAAGAGAGAATGGGAGTGAGAGATATCGATAGAGAGAAAGGGAAAGGGAGAGATAGTATAGCAGATTTCCTCCCAGAGGGTGGTGTATCTAGCAGTAGTTGTGAGGTAGCAGTACTGTGGGGCTGTAGAGCTGACACTGCACTTCTGTCACAGCACCCAGGGACCACAGCATCCTCTTCACGGTCTGTGTCCCAAATAGCATCCTATTCCCTATATATAGTGCACTACTTTTGACCAGTGTCCATAGGGTTCCGGTCAAAAGTAGTGCACTATGTGTTTGAGCCATTTGGGACTCACACACTCACTCCGCATGGTGCAGCCTGCCTCTAGCAACACTGACAAGATGTGAACACATAGACATACCGTATACCCACCAGCACACATGTACATAACTCATTCACATAACATATGGCATGGCTTTGTAAATAGAGTACAGTCAAATATGTGAAATATGAAATGCATGTGGGTTAATAGACTACACGCTGTCTCTCTCCCACACACTAACAGACACCAACAAACACACCCACGCACACAAGCACACTTAGACACACCAGCACACATAAACACACCAACACACTTAGACACACCAGCACACATAAACACACCAACACACTTAGATACACCGGCACAATAAAACACACCAACACACATAGACACACCGGCACACATAGACACACCAGCACACATAAACACACCAACACACTTAGATACATCAGCACACTAAGACACACCAGCACACATAAACACACCAGCACACATAAACACACCAACACACTTAGATACACCGGCACACATAGACACACCGACACACTTAGACACAACAACACACATAGACACACCAACATACTTAGATACACGGGCACACATAGACACACCAGCACACATAAACACACCAACACACTTAGACACACCAGCACACATAAACACACCAACACACTTAGACACACCAGCACACATAAACACACCAACACACTTAGACACACCGGAACACTAAGACACACTGGAAAACATAGACACACCAACACACTTAGACACACCGGCACACATAGACACACCAACACACTTAGACACACCGGCATACATAGACACACCATCACACTAAGACACACCGGAACACTAAGACACACCGGAACACTTAGACACACCGGCACACTTAGACACACCGGCACACTAAGACACACCGGAACACTTAGACACACCGACACACTAAGACACACCGGAACACTAAGACACACCAACACGCTTAGACACACCGGCACACTAAGACACACCAACACACTTAGACACACCGGCACACATAAACACATCAGCACACATAAACACACCAACACACTTAGATACACCGGCACACATAGACACACCAACACACTTAGACACAACAACACACTTAGGTACACCGGCACACATAGAAACACCAGCACACATAAACACACCAACACACTTAGATACACCGGCACACATAGACACACCAGCACACATAGACACAACAACACACTTAGATACACCAGCGCACATAAACACACTAAGACACACCAGCACACATAAACACACCAACACACTTAGATACACCGGCACACATAGACACACCAGCACACATAGACACACCGGCACACATAGACACACCAGCACACATAGACACAACAACACACTTAGATACACCAGCACACATAAACACACCAACACACTAAGACACACCAGCACACATAAACATACCAACACACTTAGACACACCAGCACACATAAACACACCAACACACTTAGATACACCGGCACACATAGACACACCAGCACACATAGACACACCGGCACACATAGACACACCAACACACTTAGATACACCGGCACACATAAACACACCAACACCTTAGACACACCAGCACACATAAACACACCAACACACTTAGACACACCAGCACACATAAACACACCCACACACTTAGACACACCAACACACTTAGATACACCGGCACACATAAACACACCAACACAATTAGATACACTGGCACACATAAACACACCAACACAGTTAGACACACCGGCATACTAAGACACACCAACACACTTAGACATACCGGAACACATAGACACACCAACACACCTGGATACACCGGAACACTAAGACACACCGGCACACATAACACACCAGCACACATAGACTAACCAACACACTTAGACACACCAACACACTTAGATACACTGGCACATTAAAACACACCAACACACTTAGACACACCAACACACAAAAACACACCAACACACTTAGATACACTGGCACATTAAAACACACCAACACACTTAGATACACCGGAACACTAAGACACACCAGCACACATAGACACAACAACACACTTAGATACACCAGCGCACATAAACACACTAAGACACACCAGCACACATAAACACACCAACACACTTAGACACACCAGCCCACATAAACACACCAACACACTTAGACACACCGGCACACATAAACACACCAACACACTTAGACACACCGGAACACTAAGACGCACTGGAACACATAGACACACCAACACACTTAGACACACCGGCACACATAGACACACCAACACACTTAGACACACCAACACACTAAGACACACCGGAACACTAAGACACACCGGAACACTTAGACACACCGGCACACTTAGACACACCGGCACACTAAGACACACCGGAACACTAAGACACACCAACACGCTTAGACACACCGGCACACTAAGACACACCAACACACTTAGACACACCGGCACACATAAACACATCAGCACACATAAACAGACCAACACACTTAGATACACCGGCACACATAGACACACCAACACACTTAGACACACCAACACACTTAGATACACCGGCACACATAGACACACCAGCACACATAGACACAACAACACACTTAGATACACCAGCGCACATAAACACACTAAGACACACTTAGATATCAAATCAAAATCAAATCAAATTTATTTGTCACATACACATGGTTAGCAGATGTTAATGCGAGTGTAGCGAAATGCTTGTGCTTCTAGTTCCGACAATGCAGTAATAACGAACAAGTGATCTAACTAACAATTCCAAAAAAAAACTACTGTCTTATACACAGTGTAAGGGGATAAAGAATATGTACATAAAGATATATGAATGAGTGATGGTACAGAGCAGCATAGGCAAGATACAGTAGATGATATCGAGTACAGTATATACATATGAGATGAGTATGTAAACCAAGTGGCATAGTTAAAGTGGCTAGTGATACATGTATTACATGAGGATGCAGTCGATGATATAGAGTACAGTATCTACGTATGCATATGAGATGAATAATGTAGGGTAAGTAACATTATATAAGGTAGCATTGTTTAAAGTGGCTAGTGATATATTTACATCATTTCCCATCAATTCCCATGATTAAAGTGGCTGGAGTAGAGTCAGTGGCATTGACAGTGTGTTGGCAGTAGCCACTCAATGTTAGTGGTGGCTGTTTAACAGTCTGATGGCCTTGAGATAGAAGCTGTTTTTCAGTCTCTCGGTCCCAGCTTTGATGCACCTGTACTGACCTCGCCTTCTGGATGACAGCGGGGTGAACAGGCAGTGGCTCGGGTGGTTGATGTCCTTGATGATCTTTATGGCCTTCCTGTAGCATCGGGTGGTGTAGGTGTCCTGGAGGGCAGGTAGTTTGCCCCCGGTGATGCGTTGTGCAGACCTCACTACCCTCTGGAGAGCCTTACGGTTGAGGGCGGTGCAGTTGCCATACCAGGCGGTGATACAGCCCGCCAGGATGCTCTCGATTGTGCATCTGTAGAAGTTTGTGAGTGCTTTTGGTGACAAGCCGAATTTCTTCAGCCTCCTGAGGTTGAAGAGGCGCTGCTGCGCCTTCCTCACGATGCTGTCTGTGTGAGTGGACCAATTCAGTTTGTCTGTGATGTGTATGCCGAGGAACTTAAAACTTGCTACCCTCTCCACTACTGTTCCATCGATGTGGATGGGGGGGTGTTCCCTCTGCTGTTTCCTGAAGTCCACAATCATCTCCTTAGTTTTGTTGACGTTGAGTGTGAGGTTATTTTCCTGACACCACACTCCGAGGGCCCTCACCTCCTCCCTGTAGGCCGTCTCGTCGTTGTTGGTAATCAAGCCTACCACTGTTGTGTCGTCCGCAAACTTGATGATTGAGTTGGAGGCGTGCGTGGCCACGCAGTCGTGGGTGAACAGGGAGTACAGGAGAGGGCTCAGAACGCACCCTTGTGGGGCCCCAGTGTTGAGGATCAGCGGGGAGGAGATGTTGTTGCCTACCCTCACCACCTGGGGGCGGCCCGTCAGGAAG
The DNA here is from genome assembly GCF_002021735.2 of Oncorhynchus kisutch. Lineage (NCBI taxonomy): Eukaryota > Metazoa > Chordata > Actinopteri > Salmoniformes > Salmonidae > Oncorhynchus > Oncorhynchus kisutch. The sequence continues at coordinate 20,984,663 of NC_034186.2, read as the reverse complement.
TCCAGTACCCAGTTGCACAGGGCGGGGTCGAGACCCAGGGTCTCGAGCTTGATGACGAGCTTGGAGGGTACTATGGTGTTGAATGCCGAGCTGTAGTCGATGAACAGCATTCTCACATAGGTATTCCTCTTGTCCAGATGGGTTAGGGCAGTGTGCAGTGTGGTTGAGATTGCATCGTCTGTGGACCTATTTGGGCGGTAAGCAAATTGGAGTGGGTCAAGGGTGTCAGGTAGGGTGGAGGTGATATGGTCCTTGACTAGTCTCTCAAAGCACTTCATGATGACGGATGTGAGTGCTACGGGGCGGTAGTCGTTTAGCTCAGTTACCTTAGCTTTCTTGGGAACAGGAACAATGGTGGCCCTCTTGAAGCATGTGGGAACAGCAGACTGGTATAGGGATTGGTTGAATATGTCCGTAAACACACCGGCCAGCTGGTCTGCGCATGCTCTGAGGGCGCGGCTGGGGATGCCGTCTGGGCCTGCAGCCTTGCGAGGGTTAACACGTTTAAATGTCTTACTCACTTCGGCTGCAGTGAAGGAGAGACCGCATGTTTTCGTTGCAGGCCGTGTCAGTGGCACTGTATTGTCCTCAAAGCGGGCAAAAAAGTTGTTTAGTCTGAGAGACAAGACATCCTGGGAGCAAGACATCCTGGTCCGTGACTGGGCTGGGTTTCTTCCTGACTGTAGACCCTGCCACATGCCTCGGCACATGCCCCGGCACACATAGACACACCAGCACACATAGACACACCGGCACACATAAACACACCAACACCTTAGACACACCAGCACACATAAACACACCAACACGCTTAGACACACCAGCACACATAAACACACCCACACACTTAGACACACCAACACACTTAGATACACCGGCACACATTAACACACCAACACAATTAGATACACTGGCACACATAAACACACCAACACAGTTAGACACACCGGCATACTAAGACACACCAACACACTTAGACACACCAGAACACATAGACACACCAACACACTTAGACACACCGGAACACTAAGACACACCGGCACACATAGACACACCAACACACTTAGACAAACCTGAACACAAAGACACACCAACACACTTAGACACACCGGAACACATAGACACACCAACACACCTAGATACACTGGAACACTAAGACACACCGGCACACATAACACACCAGCACACATAGACTAACCAACACACTTAGACACACCAAGACACTTAGATACACTGGCACATTAAAACACACCAACACACTTAGACACACCAACACACAAAAACACACCAACACACTTAGATACACCGGAACACTAAGACACACCAGCACACATAGACACAACAACACACTTAGATACACCAGCGCACATAAACACACCAACACACTTAGACACACCAGCACACATAAACACACCAACACACTTAGATACACCGGAACACATAGACACACCAACACACCTAGATACACCGGAACACTAAGACACACCGGCACACATAAACACACCAGCACACATTAACACACCAACACACTTAGATACACCGGCACAATAAAACACACCAACACACATTGACACACTGGCACACATAAACACATCAGCACACATAAACACACCAACACACTTAGATACACCGGCACACATAGACACACCAACACACTTAGACACAACAACACACTTAGATACACCGGCACACAGAGAAACACCAGCACACATAGACACACCAACACACTTAGATACACCGGCACACATAGACACACCAGCACACATAGACACAACAACACACTTAGATACACCAGCACACATAAACAGACCAACACACTAAGACACACCAGCACACATAAACACACCAACACACTTAGACACACCGGCACACATAAACACACCAACACACTTAGATACACCGGCACACATAGACACACGAGCACACATAGACACACCGGCACACATGGACACACCAACACACTTAGATACACCGGCACACATAAACACACCAACACCTTAGACACACCAGCACACATAAACACACCAACACACTTAGACACACCAGCACACATAAACACACCCACACACTTAGACACACCAACACACTTAGATACACCGGCACACATTAACACACCAACACAATTAGATACACTGGCACACATAAACACACCAACACAGTTAGACACACCGGCATACTAAGACACACCAACACACTTAGACACACCGGAACACATAGACACACCAACACACTTAGACACACCGGAACACTAAGACACACCGGCACACATAGACACACCAACACACTTAGACACACCGGAACACTAAGACACACCGGCACACATAACACACCAGCACACATAGACTAACCAACACACTTAGACACACCAAGACACTTAGATACACTGGCACATTAAAACACACCAACACACTTAGACACACCAACACACAAAAACACACCAACACACTTAGATACACCGGAACACTAAGACACACCAGCACACATAGACACAACAACACACTTAGATACACCAGCGCACATAAACACACTAAGACACACCAGCACACATAAACACACCAACACACTTAGACACACCAGCACACATAAACACACCAACACACTTAGATACACCGGCACACATAGACACACCAGCACACATAGACACACCGGCACACATAGACACACCAACACACTTAGATACACCGGCACACATAAACACACCAACACCTTAGACACACCAGCACACATAAACACACCCACACACTTAGACACACAAACACACTTAGATACACCGGCACACATTAACACACCAACACAATTAGATACACTGGCACACATAAACACACCAACACAGTTAGACACACCGGCGCACATAGACACACCAACACACTTAGACACACCGGAACACATAGACACACCAACACACTTAGACACACCGGAACACATAGACACACCAACACACCTAGATACACCGGAACACTAAGACACACCGGCACACATAGACACACCAGCACACATTAACACACCAACACACTTAGATACACCGGCACAATAAAACCCACCAACACACATTGACACACTGTCACACATAAACACATCAGCACACATAAACACACCAACACACTTAGATACACCGGCACACATAGACACACCAACACACTTAGACACAACAACACACTTAGATACACCGGCACACAGAGAAACACCAGCACACATAGACACACCAACACACTTAGATACACCGGCACACATAGACACACCAGCACACATAGACACAACAACACACTTAGATACACCAGCACACATAAACACACCAACACACTTAGACACACAAGCACACATAAACACACCAGCACACATAGACACACCGGCACACATAGACACACCGGCACACTTAGACACAACAACACACATAAACACACCAACACACTTAGATACACCGGCACACATAGACACACGAGCACACATAGACACACCGGCACACATGGACACACCAACACACTTAGATACACCGGCACACATAAACACACCAACACCTTAGACACACCAGCACACATAAACACACCAACACACTTAGACACACCAGCACACATAAACACACCCACACACTTAGACACACCAACACACTTAGATACACCGGCACACATTAACACACCAACACAATTAGATACACTGGCACACATAAACACACCAACACAGTTAGACACACCGGCATACTAAGACACACCAACACACTTAGACACACCGGAACACATAGACACACCAACACACTTAGACACACCGGAACACTAAGACACACCGGCACACATAGACACACCAACACACTTAGACACACCGGAACACTAAGACACACCGGCACACATAACACACCAGCACACATAGACTAACCAACACACTTAGACACACCAACACACTTAGATACACTGGCACATTAAAACACACCAACACACAAAAACACACCAACACACTTAGACACACGGGCACACATAAACACACCAACACACTTAGACACACCGGCACACCGGCACACATAAACACACCAACACACTTAGACACACCGGAACACATAAACACACCAACACACTTAGACACACCGGCACACATAAACACACCAACACACTTAGATACACCGGCACACATAGACACACGAGCACACATAGACACACCGGCACACATGGACACACCAACACACTTAGATACACCGGCACACATAAACACACCAACACCTTAGACACACCAGCACACATAAACACACCAACACACTTAGACACACCAGCACACATAAACACACCCACACACTTAGACACACCAACACACTTAGATACACCGGCACACATTAACACACCAACACAATTAGATACACTGGCACACATAAACACACCAACACAGTTAGACACACCGGCATACTAAGACACACCAACACACTTAGACACACCGGAACACATAGACACACCAACACACTTAGACACACCGGAACACTAAGACACACCGGCACACATAGACACACCAACACACTTAGACACACCGGAACACTAAGACACACCGGCACACATAACACACCAGCACACATAGACTAACCAACACACTTAGACACACCAACACACTTAGATACACTGGCACATTAAAACACACCAACACACAAAAACACACCAACACACTTAGACACACGGGCACACATAAACACACCAACACACTTAGACACACCGGCACACATAAACACACCAACACACTTAGACACACCGGAACACTAAGACACACCGGAACACATAGACACACCAACACACTTAGACACACCGGCACACATAGACACACCAACACACTTTGACACACCGGCACACATAGACACACCAACACACTAAGACACACCGGAACACTTAGACACACCGGAACACTTAGACACACCGGAACACTAAGACACACCGGAACACTAAGACACACCGGAACACTAAGACACACCGGAACACTAAGACACACCGGAACACATAGACACACCGGAACACATAGACACACCAACACACTTAGACAGACACACCGGAACACTAAGACACATCGGAACACTAAGACACACCAACACACTTAGACACACCGGCACACAAAGACACACCAGCACACATAGACACAACAACACACTTAGATACACCAGCGCACATAAACACACCAACACACTTAGACACACCAGCACACATAAACACACCAACACACTTAGATACACCGGAACACATAGACACACCAACACACCTAGATACACCGGAACACTAAGACACACCGGCACACATAAACACACCAGCACACATTAACACACCAACACACTTAGATACACCGGAACACATAGACACACCAACACACCTAGATACACCGGAACACTAAGACACACCGGCACACATAAACACACCAGCACACATTAACACACCAACACACTTAGATACACCGGCACAATAAAACACACCAACACACATTGACACACTGGCACACATAAACACATCAGCACACATAAACACACCAACACACTTAGATACACCGGCACACATAGACACACCAACACACTTAGACACAACAACACACTTAGATACACCGGCACACAGAGAAACACCAGCACACATAGACACACCAACACACTTAGATACACCGGCACACATAGACACACCAGCACACATAGACACAACAACACACTTAGATACACCAGCACACATAAACAGACCAACACACTAAGACACACCAGCACACATAAACACACCAACACACTTAGACACACCGGCACACATAAACACACCAACACACTTAGATACACCGGCACACATAGACACACGAGCACACATAGACACACCGGCACACATGGACACACCAACACACTTAGATACACCGGCACACATAAACACACCAACACCTTAGACACACCAGCACACATAAACACACCAACACACTTAGACACACCAGCACACATAAACACACCCACACACTTAGACACACCAACACACTTAGATACACCGGCACACATTAACACACCAACACAATTAGATACACTGGCACACATAAACACACCAACACAGTTAGACACACCGGCATACTAAGACACACCAACACACTTAGACACACCGGAACACATAGACACACCAACACACTTAGACACACCGGAACACTAAGACACACCGGCACACATAGACACACCAACACACTTAGACACACCGGAACACTAAGACACACCGGCACACATAACACACCAGCACACATAGACTAACCAACACACTTAGACACACCAAGACACTTAGATACACTGGCACATTAAAACACACCAACACACTTAGACACACCAACACACAAAAACACACCAACACACTTAGATACACCGGAACACTAAGACACACCAGCACACATAGACACAACAACACACTTAGATACACCAGCGCACATAAACACACTAAGACACACCAGCACACATAAACACACCAACACACTTAGACACACCAGCACACATAAACACACCAACACACTTAGATACACCGGCACACATAGACACACCAGCACACATAGACACACCGGCACACATAGACACACCAACACACTTAGATACACCGGCACACATAAACACACCAACACCTTAGACACACCAGCACACATAAACACACCCACACACTTAGACACACCAACACACTTAGATACACCGGCACACATTAACACACCAACACAATTAGATACACTGGCACACATAAACACACCAACACAGTTAGACACACCGGCGCACATAGACACACCAACACACTTAGACACACCGGAACACATAGACACACCAACACACTTAGACACACCGGAACACATAGACACACCAACACACCTAGATACACCGGAACACTAAGACACACCGGCACACATAGACACACCAGCACACATTAACACACCAACACACTTAGATACACCGGCACAATAAAACCCACCAACACACATTGACACACTGTCACACATAAACACATCAGCACACATAAACACACCAACACACTTAGATACACCGGCACACATAGACACACCAACACACTTAGACACAACAACACACTTAGATACACCGGCACACAGAGAAACACCAGCACACATAGACACACCAACACACTTAGATACACCGGCACACATAGACACACCAGCACACATAGACACAACAACACACTTAGATACACCAGCACACATAAACACACCAACACACTTAGACACACAAGCACACATAAACACACCAGCACACATAGACACACCGGCACACATAGACACACCGGCACACTTAGACACAACAACACACATAAACACACCAACACACTTAGATACACCGGCACACATAGACACACGAGCACACATAGACACACCGGCACACATGGACACACCAACACACTTAGATACACCGGCACACATAAACACACCAACACCTTAGACACACCAGCACACATAAACACACCAACACACTTAGACACACCAGCACACATAAACACACCCACACACTTAGACACACCAACACACTTAGATACACCGGCACACATTAACACACCAACACAATTAGATACACTGGCACACATAAACACACCAACACAGTTAGACACACCGGCATACTAAGACACACCAACACACTTAGACACACCGGAACACATAGACACACCAACACACTTAGACACACCGGAACACTAAGACACACCGGCACACATAGACACACCAACACACTTAGACACACCGGAACACTAAGACACACCGGCACACATAACACACCAGCACACATAGACTAACCAACACACTTAGACACACCAACACACTTAGATACACTGGCACATTAAAACACACCAACACACAAAAACACACCAACACACTTAGACACACGGGCACACATAAACACACCAACACACTTAGACACACCGGCACACCGGCACACATAAACACACCAACACACTTAGACACACCGGAACACATAAACACACCAACACACTTAGACACACCGGCACACATAAACACACCAACACACTTAGATACACCGGCACACATAGACACACGAGCACACATAGACACACCGGCACACATGGACACACCAACACACTTAGATACACCGGCACACATAAACACACCAACACCTTAGACACACCAGCACACATAAACACACCAACACACTTAGACACACCAGCACACATAAACACACCCACACACTTAGACACACCAACACACTTAGATACACCGGCACACATTAACACACCAACACAATTAGATACACTGGCACACATAAACACACCAACACAGTTAGACACACCGGCATACTAAGACACACCAACACACTTAGACACACCGGAACACATAGACACACCAACACACTTAGACACACCGGAACACTAAGACACACCGGCACACATAGACACACCAACACACTTAGACACACCGGAACACTAAGACACACCGGCACACATAACACACCAGCACACATAGACTAACCAACACACTTAGACACACCAACACACTTAGATACACTGGCACATTAAAACACACCAACACACAAAAACACACCAACACACTTAGACACACGGGCACACATAAACACACCAACACACTTAGACACACCGGCACACCGGCACACATAAACACACCAACACACTTAGACACACCGGAACACATAAACACACCAACACACTTAGACACACCGGCACACATAAACACACCAACACACTTAGATACACCGGCACACATAGACACACGAGCACACATAGACACACCGGCACACATGGACACACCAACACACTTAGATACACCGGCACACATAAACACACCAACACCTTAGACACACCAGCACACATAAACACACCAACACACTTAGACACACCAGCACACATAAACACACCCACACACTTAGACACACCAACACACTTAGATACACCGGCACACATTAACACACCAACACAATTAGATACACTGGCACACATAAACACACCAACACAGTTAGACACACCGGCATACTAAGACACACCAACACACTTAGACACACCGGAACACATAGACACACCAACACACTTAGACACACCGGAACACTAAGACACACCGGCACACATAGACACACCAACACACTTAGACACACCGGAACACTAAGACACACCGGCACACATAACACACCAGCACACATAGACTAACCAACACACTTAGACACACCAACACACTTAGATACACTGGCACATTAAAACACACCAACACACAAAAACACACCAACACACTTAGACACACGGGCACACATAAACACACCAACACACTTAGACACACCGCCACACATAAACACACCAACACACTTAGACACACCGGAACACTAAGACACACCGGAACACATAGACACACCAACACACTTAGACACACCGGCACACATAGACACACCAACACACTTTGACACACCGGCACACATAGACACACCAACACACTAAGACACACCGGAACACTAAGACACACCAACACGCTTAGACACACCGGAACACTTAGACACACCGGAACACTTAGACACACCGGAACACTAAGACACACCGGAACACTAAGACACACCGGAACACTAAGACACACCGGAACACTAAGACACACCGGAACACATAGACACACCGGAACACATAGACACACCAACACACTTAGACAGACACACCGGAACACATAGACACACCAACACACTTAGACAGACACACCGGAACACTAAGACACATCGGAACACTAAGACACACCAACACACTTAGACACACCGGCACACAAAGACACACCGGAACACTAAGACACATCGGAACACTAAGACACACCAACACACTTAGACACACCGGCACACAAAGACACACCGGAACACATAGACACATCAACACACTTGGACACACCGGAACACTAAGACACACCGGAACACATAAACACACCAACACACTTAGACACACCGGCACACATAAACACACCAACACACTTAGACACACCGGAACACTAAGACACACCGGAACACATAGACACACCAACACACTTAGACACACCGGCACACATAGACACACCAACACACTTAGACACACCGGCACACATAGACACACCAACACGCTTAGACACACCGGCACACTAAGACACACCGGCACACTAAGACACACCGGAACACTAAGACACATCGGAAAAGTAAGACACACCGGAACACTTAGACACACCGGAACACTTAGACACACCGGAACACTAAGACACACCGGAACACTAAGATACACCGGAACACTAAGACACACCGGAACACTAAGACACACCAACACACTTAGACAGACACACCGGAACACATAGACACACCAACACACTTAGACAGACACACCGGAACACTAAGACACATCGGAACACTAAGACACACCAACACACTTAGACACACCGGCACACAAAGACACACCGGAACACATAGACACATCAACACACTTGGACACACCGGAACACTAAGACACCCCGGAACACATAGACACACCAACACACTTAGATAGACACACCGGAACACTAAGACACATCGGAACACTAAGACACACCAACACACTTAGACACACCGGCACACATAGACACACCGGAACACATAGACACATCAGCACACTTAGACACACCGGCACACATAGACACACCAACACACTTAGACACACCAGCACACATAGACACACCAACACACTTAGACACACCGGCACACTAAGACACAACAGAACACTAAGACACACCAACACACTTAGACAGACACACCGGAACACATAGACGCACCAACACACTTCGACACACCAGAAGAAATAGAGACACTGGCACACTTAGACACACGGGAACACTAAGACACACCAACACGCTTAGACACACCGACACACTAAGACACACTGGCACACTAAGACACACCGGAACACTTAGACACACCGGAACACATAGACACACCGGAACACATAGACACACTGGAACACTTAGACACAGACAAGCAGATGATGACGCCTGTGCACACACATCTTTAAGCACTTTTCTCTGTCTGCACGAGCCAATCCTGTAAACAAAGACAGGGTCAATCACAACACGCACACACACAGCTCCAAAACTACTGCATATATTGCAGAGAAAACGCCCTGTATGTAAAAATCCATTAATTCCACAAGGGCCCAACAAACAGTGACACATTACAGTAATAAGATCAATTTTGGATGAGATCAATATGCTGAGCATGAATACATCTTTCATCAGACGTTGCAACGAGGGTTTATTGACCGCGGTTGCGTCCGACATGCCACCCTATTACCAATATAGTGCACTGCTTTTGACCTGAGCCATATGGGCCCTGGTCAAAAGTACTGTACTAGATAGGGAATAGGGTGGCATTTGGGAAGCAGACCAGAGCTGTAATTAAAGACATTTTGACAGGCACACCCTGCAGGCCGGGTGGTTTATCCTCATACCTGTCTACTCTCACACAGGCACCTTGTTAGACACATCTGACCAATGACAGGCCTGGGATCTGATCTCACACCAGTGCCAGGACAATGCTCCTCAATCTGGGCTGTTCAGGCTCAGTCACAGGTCTTTGCTAATGCTGTAAAAGTTGTGCATAGAGGTGATTATATCAGTTATATCAAATCAAATCAATTGTATTAGTCACATACGCCGAATACAACAGGTACAACCTTACAGTGAAATGCTTACTTACGAGCCCCTAACCAACAATGTGGTTTAAAAAAATACAGATAAGAATAAGAGATAAGAGATAAAAGTAAAAAGTAATTAAAGAGCAGCAGTGAAATAACAATAGTGAGACTATATACAGGGGGGTACCGATACATAGTCAATGTGTCGGGGCACCGGTTATTTGAGGTAGTACAGTATGTACATGTAGGTAGAGTTATTGAAGTGACTATGCATAGATGATAACAGAGTGTAGCAGTAGTGTAAAGAGGGGGTGAGGGCAGGGGCACTGCAAATAGTCTGGGTAGCCATTTGACGAGATGTTCAGGAGTCTTATGGCTTGGGGGTAGAAGCTGTTTAGAAGCCTCTTGGACCTAGAATTGGCCCTCCGGTACCGCTTGCCGTGTGGTAGCAGAGAGAACAGTCTATGTCTAGGGTGGCTGGAGTCTTTGACAATTTTTAGGGCCTTCCTCTGACACCTCCTGGTATAGAGGTCCTGGATTGCAGGAAGCTTGGCTTCAGTGATGTACTGGGCCGTACGCACTACCCTCTGTAGTGCCTTGCGGTCGGAAGCCGAGCAGTTGCCATACCAGGCAGTGATGCAACCTGTCAGGATGCTCCCAATGGTGCAGCTGTAGAACCTTTTGAGGATCTGAGGACCCATGCCAAGTCTTTTCAGTCTCCTGAGGGGGAATAGGTTTTGTCGTACCCTCTTCGTGACTGTTTGTTGTTGATGTGGACACCAAGGAACTTTAAGCTCTCAACCTGCTCCACTGCAGCCCCATCGATGAGAATGGGGGTGTGCTCGGTCTTCTTTTTCCTGTAATCCACAATCATCTCCTTTGTCTTGATCAAGTTGAGGGAAAGTTTGTTGTCCTCGCACCACACGGCCAGGTCTCTGACCTCCCTATAGACTGTCTCGTCGTTGTCGGTGATCAGGCCTAACACTGTTGTGTCATGGGCAAATGATGGTGTTGTAGTTGTGCCTGGCCGTGCAGTCATGAGTGAACAGGGAGTACAGGAGGGGACTGAGCACGTACCCCTGAGGGGCCCCTGTGTTGAGGATCAGTGTGGTGGATGTGTTGTTACCTACCCTAACCACCTGGGTGCGGCTCGTCAGGAAGTCCAGGATCCAGTTGCAGAGGGAGGTGTTGAGTCCCAGGGTCCTTAGCTAATTGATGAGTTAGAGGGCACTATGGTCTTTAACGCTGAGCTGTAGTCAATGAATAGCATTCTCACATTGGTGTTCCTTTTGTCCAGGTCGGAAATGGCAGTGTGGAGTGTAATAGAGATTGCGTCACATATGGATCTGTTGGGGCGGTATGCAAATTGGAGTGGGTCTAGAGTTTCTGGGATTATGATGTTGATGTGAGCCATGACCAGCCTTTCAAAGCACTTCATGGCGACAGACGTGAAGCGCTACAGGTCGGTAGCCATTTAGACAGGTTACCTTAGTGTTCTTGGGCACAGGGACTATGGTGGTCTGCTTAAAACATGTTGGTATTACAGACTCGGACATTGAGAGGTTGAAAATGTCAGTAAAGACACTTGCCAGTTGATCAGCGCAGGATCAAGGTACACATCGTGGTAATCCATCTGTATAGATATTATATAGATATTCTTGAGAAGTTGTTGTGTTGGTGTTTATTCAAGATCTACTGGGCCATGTTAAGATCAAGGACCAGGTACTTAAGGGTTAGCTAGACTGCAATATTGTTGATCGGCAGCTTAGAGTTAGGATTCTACAACTAAATTCAAACTGAACGTTTGAATTAAAGGGCTTTGCTACAGCCACAGTGCTCTATCGTCCTTATATACCTATTACAAAGATGAGCAAACCTTCTCCCTGTAGTGTAAAGCTGTATTCCTAATGGACTGGCAGAAGTTGAGTGAATAAAATCTAATTGAGTGGAAGAGTTTATAAAGAAGTCAATGATAACATGATGAGGTCATAATTGTGAGATGCAGGCAGGAAGTGGCAATAACTGGCCACAACAATACTCTGTGCTTCAGGCTCACTATTAGATTTGATTAAACTGGGAATGGAGCTCGAACTAGGTGGAGTCACAATGCAAGTACTAATGGAGCAATGTGAAGAAAAGCTCAGTCTTCAGTTCCCCAACCACTAGGGTTGCAATTTTCCATAGGAAGTTAAGCCCTGGAATTTGGGGAATTTTGCTTAAATTCATCAAAAAAGTTTACAACAGTGAACTTTTTTTGGTTGGGTACACATAAGGCAATTCTAGGTCTTATGGCATATGTTGGTTAAACTATCCCCAATTCAATGGAATTGCAACCCTCTACATGCATTCTTCCATCACATGTTCAGATGATTCTCAAGATCTTGCACACTAGTGAGATGCTACTGAGCCCACACTACTACACTGTCTGAGCCAAGGACTACATGCTTTCTGGTAAGTTTTGATTACAATACTGGGTGGGGTGAATATATTTTATATTTTTTGTTAACTAGTAAATAGTAGCCTACAGCAAAGTGTGTTTCAATCATTTCTAACTTGTTAACAATTTCTGCTAGTTAGTTTTTGCTACCATGTGGGTTTTAGCTTGCTTGAGCCTGCTAACTGAGAAGTGTTAATTTACTTGTTTCAATATGTTTCATTTTTTTTTTATTATCTTAAATCTAGCTGCTTAACTATGTTTTTTTTTCCACCTCTGAATTTTCCCCAAAATGTGCAACCACACAGCCTTCAAGTTGTCTTCTCTCTCTTCACATGCCTCATTACAGTGTGGAATAAAACAGCAAACCCTGTTTCTCCTCACCTCTCCTCTGCCTTAGGGAGTGTTGTTTCTCTCCCTCTCTCCCCCCTCTCTCTCTCTCCCACCCTCTGTCTCCCCTTGCCCACACAACTCATTCAAGGTCCTGTCTTGTCTGCCGTGGCCACACAGAAACTCCATTATTCATCTCTCTCCCCGTGACCTTCTGTGTGATCAGTAGCAATGGAGGTCAGAGACTTGGCGACCCTCTTCCTTGTCTCCTTGCAATGTTAATATCAGCAGCCCGTAGCACCATGTCAAAGGTGACTTCCTGTAGGAATCACACAACTTTGTTATGCCTGTAATCCTTCCCTACAATAGGATATATTTTTTTTAAAGAACACATAGCGTGACTACTCGAATGTGTCTTAAATGCTACCCTTTTCCCGTTATAGTGCCTATAGGTCTCTAGTCAAAAGTAGCACACTGTATAGGGAATATGGTGCCATTTGGGATGCATCACTCATCCTCCCTCCCAGCCTTGCTGTAGGGTTGCAGAGACAAGTTGTCTTTATTCTGTGCTGCTAACGCTTTCCCGCCCTTCTTAACAGTGTACCCTTATCTCTCCCTAGACTCCACAAGCTCCCCTTCAGTGCATATTCTAGGGGAGACAGACAGGCAGGCCAGTACTTGAAGTTAGGAGAAGCAGCTCTATTCAGGGAAATGGGAACTAATGGTGCTCTCAGTTCTCCCAGGGGCTGATGATGCCTTCAAGCCACCTACAGTGTTACTACTGACATCACCTGGTTATTGCAAACATGCAGGTAGCTATTTTCCTGCCTGGATACTACCTCAATAATGCGGCCCCTATGATTCGATTTCCATGGAAGATGTGGGTGTTGTGAGTGTGACTCACCACTGCCTGGCTGAATATCATCAGCATGGAACTTCAAGTGTAGGTTATAGTGAATGCATCCCAAATAGCACGCTATTCCCTATTTAGTGCACTACTTTTGACCAGGGCCCGATGACCAGGCCATATGGGTCTGGTCAAAAGTAGTGCACTATAGTGAATAGAGTGCTATTTGGGACGTAGCCAGTGTTGCTCTGATTGCTGCTGATGAGTACATGCTGATGCCTCTGGAGAGCCTGAGAGAACCTGTTGACTGTGTCAGAGGCATTATACGTTATGATGCTGCCTGCCTGCATGGAGACAACCATGCCAATCATTTATTCTATAGTTATGGTGCTGAACACTTAGCAGCTAGGCCGTTCCATGCCCCACCTCCCTCCCTCTGTCCTCAGGGGTCCTACTCAGGCACAGTCAACTCCGTCAATACACCTCCCTCCCTACCTCCTCAGGTGTCCTACTCAGGCTGAGGCCTAAAGTTGAAAGCTACTGGTAATTTACCAAAGTTACTGGAATCTTTGTTAATAGGTAATTAACAGGCAATCTTTGGCAATCTATCGTAACTTCTGTAATTTAGACTTGATTATAACCACTTTAAAAGCATTTATTCATAAATAGTATTCATTCTTTATATCTGTGTTTCTAGTAGATAGACCATATGGTTCAAGAGAAAATAGCCTAATTAATGACAAAGCATCTAATCAACAATGCCATTATTTCTGCAAATCTTCCAACTATTGACTTATCTTCACAACTGCCAAAACATTAACCACAAATAAACATTGACACAGTAAAATAAATAAGTGTGTGAAAAATATGAAATATATTTCATGTTGAAACCCTCATATTAACTTACTCATATTACTAAGTTTATGGTTTATATTCAGGATAATATTTTACAACTTTGTCATTACATTTTTACAATCTTATTTGACTATTTCATATATTGTACATGTGATATTCCCACACAAAGGGCCAGAGATGATTACAGAAACCTGTCAAAATCTGAAGTACCCAAAAGGGCCACTAGATGTCTTGTGATAGATTATATGAAATCATTGAAGATACCAAAACTATGGTAGTTTACTGGTAAACTTCAAAATTGTGAACTCCCTTTGCATCCCTACTAAGACCATTCCGTGAATACACCTCCCTCCTTCCTCACTGGGTTCCTCCTCAGGTTCATAGAACCTGAGGAGCTAGAGGTTTCCATGCCTCCTTACACGGAACCCGAACCGGCTGCGTGCGTGCGCCATCGTGCACCATCGTGCATAAATGTATTTTGTCCCCCCACACCAAACGCGATCACGACATGCAGGTACAAATATCAAAACAAACTCTAAACCAATTACATTCATTTGGGGACAGGTTGAAAAGCATTAAACATTTATGGCAATTTAGCTAGCTAGCTTGCACTTGCTAGCTAATTTGTCCTGGGATATAAACATTGAGTTGTTATTTTACCTGAAATGCACAAGGTCCTCTACTCTGCCAATTAATCCACATAAAACGGTCAACCGAATCGTTTCTAGTCATCTCTTCTCCTTTACGGCCTTTTCTTCTCTGGACTTTATATTGCGATTGGCAACTTTCACAAATTAGGTGCATTACCGCCATGACCTCATTCGTCTTTCAGTCACCCACGTGGGTATAACCAATGAGGAGATGGCACATGGGCATCTGCTTCTATAAACCAATGAGGAGATGGGAGAGGCAGGACTTGCAGCGCGATCTGCGTCACAAATAGAACTGACTTCTATTTTAGCCCTTGGCAATGCAGATGCTCGTTGGCGCACGCAAGCAGTGTGGATGCAATAATTGAAGAATATAGATTTCTAAATGCCTGTTACAGTTCACTCTAGTGGGCTGGCTGATCATTATGAAGGTGAAGGTTATGCATAGCAATGTAGATACTAACACATGTTTCAAGGCTACTTTCTTCCTCAATCTGCTGCTGATGAATATCAATATTCTTTGCTAGCTTTACATTTGAGAATGATTTTCTGTTGATAGAATTACAACAACTACAGAGCCAGAGTGAATGGTGGTATCAGACAGAGGTCAGCCACAGGCTGGTTGAGAAGCCTGCAGTGGTGTGGGCTGTTCAGGGCTGGGTTGTGATGGGCTGGGTTGGGTTGGGTTGAGCTGGGCAGGGCTGGGTAGGGCTGGGTTGAGCTGGGTTGAGCTAGGCTGGTCTAGTCTGGGCTGGGTTGAGCTGGGTTGAGCTAGGCTGGTCTAGTCTGGGCTAGCCCATTTTAAGAAATGTGTGAGTCAGTGCAACCATTGTGCCTCTCATCTGTGACAGAGAGCCAACAGCAAGCCTTGAGACAGAATCCCAGTGTGCTGGAAGAAACTGCATCCATAATTAGAGCAAGAACATTTGAATGCATTCTGTGGATGATAATGGCACCTCCCTGCATCCCACAGCATCCCACAGTATCACACAGCCCTAGCATAAATCTACCACGGCTCATGTGTCCTCTCTAACCTCATACAACCGCTACATCTCTCCTTCCCTCCCAACTCACATCCCTCCCTCCCTCCCTCTATCCATCCCTCCCTCCCTGCATCCCTCCCTCCCGCTATCCCTCCCTCTATCCATCCCTCCATCCCTCCCTCCATCCATCCCTCCCTCCATCCCTCCCTCCCTCTATCCCTCCCTCCCTCCCTCTATCCATCCCTCCCTCCCTTTATCCCTCCCTCCCTTTATCCCTCCCTTCCTCTATCCCTCCCTCCCTCTATCCATCACTCCCTCCCTCCCTCCCTCTATCCCTCCTTCCCTCTATCCATCCCTCTATCCCTCCCTCTATCCATCCCTCCCTCCCTCTATCCCTCCCTCTATCCATCCCTCTATCCATCCCTCCCTCTATCCATCCCTCTATCCATCCCTCTATCCATCCCTCTATCCATCCCTCTATCCATCCCTCCCTCCCTCCCTCTCTCCCTCCCTCCCTCTATCCATCCCTCTATCCATCCCTCCCTCCCTCTATCCCTCCCTCCCTCTATCCATCACTCCCTCCCTCCCTCTATCCCTCCCTCCCTCTATCAAATCAAATTTATTTATATAGCCCTTCGTACATCAGCTGATATCTCAAAGTGCTGTACAGAAACCCAGCCTAAAACCCCAAACAGCAAGCAATGCAGGTGTAGCTCTATCCATCCCTCCATCCCTCTATCCATCCCTCCCTCTATCCCTCCCTCCCTCTATCCCTCTATCCCTCCCTCTATTCATCCCTTGCTCCATGCAGTGATTCTATTTATGCGTTCACCACTGGATTCCTTCCCAATAACTCCACACACCAGGTGGAATACACATCACATTTTAATTAATTTAATTACTTTATTTGAATCCAAAAATCACATTACAGTCATTAAGGATTCAAACATTTCATAGGTCATGCACATATGCAGTGGTGGAAAAAGTACCTAATTGTCTTTAGGAGTGTAGTGAAGTAAAAGTAGTCAAAATATAAATAGTAAAGTAAAGTACAGATACCACAAAAAACGACTTAAGTAGCAACTCTCGAGGGGATCACTATGGTAGCTATGGACACATGCTCAAGATCAAGCTATTAGGATACACATAATATGAAAAGTGTGTGCATGATAAAGTAGTAGAACATTCCAAATGTGTAGGGAGACTGCCAGAATGAAGTACAACTGTATAATAGCATACCCACAATGGGGATCAGGAGGATCCTCACTTAGTACTTGAATATATTGCAGGGAAAACAAGGCTTGCCTTAAACAGTCTTGTCCATAGTTGTCAGTTTAATGTACTAAGATTTTCAGGGGTAAACTAAACTTTTCGGAGAAAGGAGACAATTCCCAGGCAACTTTCAGCTATTTTGGTGCCACAACAGCCCTTCCTTTCCATGGGAGAGCATCTTCAGCTGGCTGAAAGTGAACAGCAGGATCTAAAAGACAGGAGGTCTGCTGGAACAGTCTCATAAGGGTTTGAAAACAAAATAGTTTCATTGAAAGGCTCACTGTCAGGTCAGGTTAGATTAACCCTAAAAAAAAAAGAAAAAAATTGAAAATAATTTATTTAAAAAATTACTTCTGTATACTTCCCTCAGGGGTACTGTCCCCTGTGAGGGAATATCTTACTTGAAAGTATTTTTACTTAAGTACTTTACACCACTGGATATAGGGACACTTCTTCTCCACACAGCAAGGCTGCTCATGACAGCTGACACAGAGCAGTACCTTGCTAGCTGCTTTGCCTTTGTCCTATGCAATCTGAAGGCCACATACTGTCAGCCTATGTATGGTCAAGACTCCCAAATATCACACACACACACACACACACACAAACACACAGTCTACTAACCTCTGTGACCTCACCGCGCTGCCTGTCTTCATCCTTTTTGTTATTCATTCTGTTTGTTTTTAGACGAGGGGCTCTTTGTACATGTGACGACCCTCCCACTCTGTCTGCCGTATTCTGTCTGTTCTTGTTTCCTTATTAGGATGCCGGTGGGTGGAGTTGGGAGGGTCGTCAGCTTCATGGGAAACACCTGGGCCATGTGTCTCCCAGGATAAATAGACCTCTTCCACATTCATGGAGGAGACTCTCTCCATGCAGACACCTTTGTAGATTGTGTTGTGGTTCTTGGTGGCCTTTTGTTTGTTTGCTTTGGCACCTTTCAACACCCTGCATTATCACATTCATGCAAAACACTCACTTACACTACTGATTACTGATTACACACACCATTGTATATTTTCCTTAGTTGCTTTAGTTAATAAATATATATTTTGTTACTCCTTATCTCCACGTTGTCTCCCTTTGTTACGGGCTTTGAGCCGGTTCGTGACAGTACATCTCATCTCTCTTCTCTTCTCCTTTCTTCTCTTCTCCTCTCTTCTCTTCTCTTCTCTCTTCTCTCTCTTCTCCTCTCTTCTCTCTTCTTTTTCTTCTCTCCTCTCTTCTCTCTTCTCTTTCTTCTCTCCTCTCTTCTCTTTTCTCTCTCTTCTCCTCTCTTCTCTCTTCTCTTTCTTCTCGTATCTCTTCTCCTCTCCTCTTTTTGTTATTCATTCTGTTTGTTTTTAGACGAGGGGCTCTTTGTACATCTCATCTCTCTTCTCTTCTCCTTTCTTCTCTTCTCCTCTCTTCTCCTCTCCTCTCTTCTCTCTTCTCTTTCTTCTCTTCTCCTCTCTTCTTCTCTCTTCTCTTTCTTCTCTTCTCTCTTCTCTCTTCTCTCTCTTCTCCTCTCTTCTCTCTTCTCTCTTCTCTTTCTTCTCTCCTCTCTTCTCTCTTCTCTCTCTTCTCCTCTCTTCTCTCTTCTCTCTCTTCTCCTCTCTTATCTCTTCTCTCTCCTCTCTTATCTCTTCTCTCTCCTCTCTTCTCTCTTCTCTTTCTTCTCTTATCTCTTCTCCTCTCCTCTTTTTTATTCATTCTGTTCATTTTTTTAAAGAGTGGCTCTTTGTTCATCTCTTCTCCTCTCTTCTCCTCTTCTCTTTTCTCTTCTCTCTCTTCTCCTCTCTTCTCTGCTCCTCTGGCCAGTCAGCTGAAAGTTCTTTAATTGTCCTCAGAAGAATAAAAGAAGTCTGAATGTTTAAAGGTATTTTGTTTGTTCTGTGTTCTCCCTGTGTTTCAGCTGACTGAGAAACAACAGGGTATTAGAACGCAGCAGAGCCAGTCAGAGAGCATAGGATGAATCTCATAATGAATTATGTTAGCTCACTGTGTGTGTGTGTGTGTGTGTGTGTGTGTGCGTGTGTTCTCATATTGAATTATGTTAGCTAACAGGGAGAGGAGGATAATAAATAACACAGCACCACAAAGCCAACAGGTGAACAGGCAGGAGTCCTGACACACTCAGACGCATACACACACACACAACATGAAGAGTGTGTGTGCCTGCTCCATCCATGTGTTTGTGTCTACCCATACCTGCCTCGACTAATGCAGCTTGTAAGGGAAGAGAGGGAGAGAACCTATAGAAAAGCATGGTGATCAGTTGCCTCTGTGTGATCATGATCATGTATTTCAATAGAGGAAGAAAATATCTCAACCATCACTTACCACAGCAGAGACAACAGAGAGGAAGACAAGCTGAAGGTGCCCTGGTTGGTAGACTGGGTGAATGTCAACTTCTGCCCACCCACTCCTCTGACAGCCAAGCTCTCAGGGAAGCGTGTGTGTGTGCGTGTGAGAGTGCGTTCATGCAATGTGTGTTTTCACATGTGTGCATGATGACTAGGCTGTGGGGCATGTGTGTGTTCCTCTGTACCTCCTCAGCCCTGTTTAGTCTGTTCGTGTGCTGAGCAGAGCTGGAGGAGAGAGAGGAAAGCAGATGCTCTGGCTTTGCCCAACATGCCTTTACATTGACACATTTCCTCTTTTAATTCAGCTATTTAAATGCATCTCCAGTTTTTCAATACCTCCTGGGATAACCCATGAAAAATGATTTGTTGTCTGCGTTCTGCTCCATGCACAATGGTACATAGGACAATAACACACACTCCTAGTCATCCTAGCTAGAAGAGTGGCGAACAGTAAACATTACACAAAGTTCCAAAAGAATAAAGACATGTCAAGTGCCATATTATGTCAACTCAGCAAAAAAAGAAACAGCCCTTTTTTAGGACCCTGTCTTTCAAAGATAATTCGTAAAAATCAAAATAACTTCAAAGATCTTTATGTAAAGGGTTTAAACACTGTTTCCCATGCTTGTTCAATGAACCATAAACAGTTAATGAACATGCACCTGTGGAACGGTCGGTAAGACACTAACAGCTTACAGACGGTAGGCAATTAACTTCTCAGTTATGAAAACTTAGGACACTAAAGAGGCCTTTCTACTGACTCTGAAAAACACCAAAAGAAAGATGCCCAGTGTCCCTGCTTATCTGTGTGAACGTGCCTTAGGCATGCTGCAAGGAGGCATGAGGACTGCAGATGTGGCCAGGGCAATAAATTGCAATGTCCGTACTGTGAAACGCCTAAGACAGCGCTACAGGGAGACAGGACAGCTGATCGTCCTCACAGTGGCAGACCACTTGTAACAACACCTGCACAGGATCGGTACATCCGAAAATCACACCTACAAATATGTGTCTCTAATATGGTCATACATTAGCAGGAGGTTAGGAAGTGCAGCTCAGTTTCCACCTTCTCTCTCCCTCTGCCTCTGCCTCTCCCGCTCCCGCTCTCTCTCTCCATCTCTCTCTGTCTCTCTCTCTGTCTCTCTCTCTCTATCCTCTCTCTCTGTTTCTCTCTCCGTTTCTCTCTCTCTTTCTCTCTCTCTCTCTTTCTCTCTCTCTCTCACTATCGTTCTATCTGTTTCTCTCTCACTCTATCGTTATCTCTCTGTCTCTCTCTCACTCTCAGGATCTTTATATAGACCCATTTCATTCCATTTAAAGGCTGTTTTTAGCCCTAGCCCTCCAGTAATGAAAGGTCTCTGTGAACACTCGTCCTTTAGTGGCACATAGTGAGTTAATAGCCACTCAACATAATGGCGAGAATTAAGGACGACATTAGCTAGCTTGTGAGTGTGCCTATTTACAGTTCCCCAAATGTGTGTGTGTGTGTGTGTTTGTGTGTCCGTCTATCATTCAATTCAATTGTTTTATCACGTATCCTTGCTTTAGTAAGTTGCAGCATAACTGTAGGCATGGGAGGTAGTGTTCCTCTTCACAGATGACTGGATTTCCTCCTGACACATTGTTTTTGAAAGCATGATTATGAGACGGTCATTAACCAGCCCTTCACGCTACTTATCAAGCGGACCTGTGTAAATTGTGTGTGTGTGTGCATGTGCGTTAGTGTGTGCCTGAGTCAGCGTTTCCGTTAGGAAAATGAGGCGCCTGACGTGACCAGCAGCATTTTAATTTACTGGACATTTGAGAAAATTACTGGACCCATATGCATTGGGTGCGTAACCTGATAAAGGCATCCACCACGGTGCTCAGAGTGACAGAAATCACATGTAGATCATGGTAATTCATCTTAACAGAACATGCAAGTCGAGGATGCAATGACGTGTGTTGTTCTTACCGTGCACTTTGAAGATGTTCGAATAACTGTCCACATTTACTTTTCCTCACAAACAAGACGAGTAACAAACAGAAAAATCACTATCTTATGTCAATCTACTATCCCCCATAGTAGGAAAAATTCACCTATTCTATTGGTCAGCTTGTCGAGAAAGAAATAGGGACAGTTGTGGGATGAGAGATCCCAAATTTATACAACCAGTATTTATTATTTTACATTTTATTTCACCTTTATTTCACCAGGTAGGCTAGTTGAGAACACCTTTATTTAACCAGGTAGGCAAGTTGAGAACACCTTTATTTAACCAGGTACGCTAGTTGAGAACAAGTTCTCATTTACAATTGCGACCTGGCCAAGATAAAGCAAAGCAGTTCGACACATACAACAACACAGAGTTACACATGGAATAAACAAACATACAGTCAATAATACAGTAGAAAAATAAGTCTATATACAATGTGAGCAAATGAGGTGAGATAAGGGAGGTAAAGGCGAAGTAAATACAATATAGCAAGTAAAACACTGGAATGGTAGATTTACAATGGAAGAATGTGCAAAGTAGAGATAGAAATAATGGGGTGCAAAGGAACAAAATAAATAAATAAATACAGTAGGGGGAGAGGTAGTTGTTTGGGCTAAATTATAGATGAGCTATGTACAGGTGCAGTAATCTGTGAGCTGCTCTGACAGCTAGTGAGGGAGATAAGTGTTTCCACTAGGCCTAAGCTATAGACAAAACATAGGAAAAGCAAGGAGGCTGATGGAACAGATCAGAACGTTTAGCTTAAAATGTTGAGAAACTATTATTTCTTCACATTATAAGTGCAGCAATGTGCACAAGACAGCAGACATTTAGAAAGAGGGGAGATGTGATATGTAACAACTACATGGGTTTCTAATATGACTAGGATGTGTTTTTGGCTACTGGACAATGAAAGAAAGTTGATATAAAATAATTGGCGCCACGGATATGGTTTGATTTTGGCTACTTTGAAGGACGGTAACACATACCTCAAAATATGTAGTAAAACGCTCACGTTTATAACAATTATTCTGCCTCCAGCTCATTGCAAAGTGGTGTGTGACGTGTTGATGAAAACTGCCTTCTGTTGCCTGTGTATTTGCTGTAGCAGATTTCCAGCTCAAAGGCTCTGTGTCTGTATGCTGTATACGTGTGATGAATAAGATACATAACAAATATACTGTACACGTGCCAATTTCATTTCACAAAATTATGCAAATTAGCCAGTAGACTGATAAGCATGACCATTCAAATGTATTTACATCGACTGGTATTTTCGTCAATGAATAGGCAAAAAAAAAATCATAGTGGGATTTTTTCTTCACCTGGACAATTGGACGGCGGCAATTTAAATGATTGGCTTTTCTATTTTTTTATAGTCCAAAAGCCAGCTATTACTGGCTAATGGAAACCCTGGCCTGTGTGTTTGTGTGTGGGCGTGTGTGTCCATGTAATTGGAATGGGGGAAGAAATGCCACCAGCCTCATCTGCTTCCTTTGCCAGGTGGTCATTCACACACACACACACACACACACACACACACACACACACACACACACACACACACACACACACACACACACACACACACACACACACACACACACACACACACACACACACACACACACTTTCATGTTCCATGTTTCTTTCCACACAGTGAAATTGTATGGAGCTCATTTTTCTGGCATTGTTAATCTGTCTGTGAGTAATGTGAGAAGTTTGAAAATGTGTTGTGTGATATTAGGATGTAATGAATCCTCCTCTCAACGCCCCCGTGGGAGTATGACCATGACATCTCTCAGGAGTATTACAGCTGGGCTTTGTTTCAGTTCGGCTTGAGAGAGAGAGGGGTTGTAGATGCAGTAGATGCTGCTGTTACCAGACCTATGTTCAAATAATATTTGCAGTCTAAGGTTTATTCTGTGCTAAGCGATCACAACCAAGCTCAAGGAAACAAAGAAATGTGTGCTGTTTTAGTTCAGCTTGACTGACAGACATACATGAACTGTACAGGCAGCAGGAAACAGGTTGAAAGTGAAAACGGACAGAGAGGGTTATTCTACGTTCAGTTGAAGCACCACTCAGTCATAAGCAATCAGTAGTGCCACGCTCAAGTAAACACAGGAATGCACTCTCACTAGCTCCTTCAACTCAACAAAAATATGCTTTGGATAAAAGTTTGCAGCAATATAACACCCCACTGGGCACACACTGGTTGACTCAACATTGTTTCCACGTCATTTCAATGAAATTACGTTGATCCCACGTGGAATAAAGGTTGAATTGACGTCTGTGCCCAGTGGGACACTTCTTGAACGGTCTTTAGCTTTATAATAGCTATTTTATTCGTTTAGACAGGTTGAGTTTGAACTGAAAATGAAAGTTCCTTTTAAACTCTTTCACCTCACAAACCGGATTAGCAGTACAGCTGGTTAGAGAGAGTCCGTATTCATGTTTTCACACAAATAACGACTCCTCCATAGTCAGCAACACAACCTAACCTGAATCCCCTTCCCCACCCCCACTCTCTGTCTGTCTCTCCTTCTCTTTTGTTCTGGCGCCAGGTGAAGTGGGAGAGAGGGGGAAGGTCTGGCTCTACCTGTGTAGAATAAAACTTGTCAACAAACCCTCCAATTGGCCCCTTTACAACCCATCCCCCAAAATGCTGTCTGAAACTCAACACCTGTGACATCATACTAGGGCATTGGCTGTGGCTGGGCTGGCCTGTTCAGAGCTCAGTGGGTATTCAGTTGAGAGTGTCTCAGGAGACATCGAGCTCCAGTGACCCCAGCAAGACTCCCAGGATTCAGTGGAATCTCTATGGACGGTGGCCTGTTCACACAGCACAGCAAGGAGACCAGGCAGTGGCAGGCAGTTCGAGAAGCTCCAGCCAGAGGAGTTAGACTAGAGAGCAGTTCATTTGAAGTGCTGCAACCTTCCTTCTTTCCCTGCTTCTTTGCCTCCACCTGTAGCAACTAGCCCCAACCACCCGGGCTATTTCACACGCTCTCTCTCTCTCTCTCTCTCTCTGGGACTGCAGACTGACTGAGCTTTTATGCTAAAAGACTCAAGGATTTTGTGTGGAGTCTTTTTGTATTTTTTTTAGGAATAATATCACAAGTTTTAAAGACGATCATTTTCCTGGTGAGTTTCTTTCACGGTGTATTTTTCAGTTGGACCTTGAAATGGGTAAGTGTGTCTCTTCAACTCGCTTCGCTTTGTTGTTCAGAAAATAGATTTTATAAAGAAGAAGTGGTCACATGTAACTCATACTATGGAAAGTTGGTCTTCTGTATAAAATTTGTATTTGCTGTACAGAGGTTAATTTAGATGAATTTGATATTTTGTGGTTAAAGCGATTCTCACAGTTTCCTAGGTGCTACATTATCTAGAGCCAGATTTGTCTTGTTTGAATGGAAAATTCCAACCTCAATTGTTTCCGTCCATTAACAAAGTTCCCCCACCTGTTCAAAGTAAACAAACACACACAAAGCAATCACAGAATGTTGACTAAAAGCCTATCGCCTCTCATAGTTGTTTTTGCCCTGAGCTACCAGTACTATGGTGAGTCGCCAAGCTGACAGTTTGTGTGTGACTGTGAGCATGTAGAGGCTGGGGGCCTGTGTGTGTTCTCCACGAGGTCCCCGTCTCCCACTGTAATCTCAGTATACTGAACCCAAGGCCAGTATCTATATTTTGCCTGTAGTTTTTTATGTAACAACCTCAGTTTTAGAAAAGAAGCTGTATTTGTTAAGTGAGCCTTATTGTAGGAAAGTGAAGAATCTGTAATAAAGCTTAATATTGTGCCTGGATGAACATTCTCAAGATAATAAATCAAGCCATAATTTCCTTTAATGTTCAGCATGAAAATAATAAACTGTAAGTGGCTTAATTAGTCAGTCATTTTTTTTTGGTAGCTGGTTGTGGGTCGTTCCACGAAATCACGAAATGAGTGCCTTTTGCGTCCCTGTGTTATTTTAAGTAGAACTTGTGCAGTAATTATACATTCTAAAAGCCTGTTATATTAAATTGCGTGCCCTTTAATCTAGACCACATGAAAAATTCTATAAATCAGTTTTTTATATGATTATATTTTATATAATAGATTATATATATATATATAAGATTGATATATAGATTATATATTTAGATTTGCTAAAGTGCCAAAATGTTGCATTTTGTCATGTCCCTCCACTTAACCCCAACGTTTCTCCAGGTTTTCACAGTCATTGTAAAGCCCTAGTGATGTTCTTGCTCTGACATAGTCATTTCTGAAGATTATTTCTGATTAGTGATTTATTTTAAGGTAAAAAAACAACAACCTGTCCCTCATTTTAAGGTCAACCCTGTTACGTGAACTGAACTGTCATTTTAATATGGTGAAACTATTCCTTTTAAATATTATTATTTTATAAAGAAACATTCACCATCTAATAGTTAATGGTAGTGTAAAAGCAGGTGAGCTAGTTCTACTCTTTTTGGCCATTTTCTGGTGTTTTGTGGTGGAAAACCGAGCGGTCAAGTATAACAAGTCAACCCTGTTACACATAGACAGGCTAGAAATGTTTGAACAATTTCAATTAATTTGTGACGCTTGCATTCAATTGCCACTTCCTGTTGCACACAACAAGCTTCCATTCCCCCTGTCACAAGGGGATTCATGGCTGACTGAAATAAAATCATCAACAATGTTACGGTCAACCATGTTACGGTCAACCATGTTACTTTATTTGAAACTTACTATAGTCTTTTTTTTACCTGTTGAGATGGGAGAACTCATTCTTTACCTGTTGAGATGGGAGAACTCATTCTTTTACCTGTTGAGATGGGAGAACTCATTATTTTACCTGTTGAGAGGGGAGAACTCATTCTTTTACCTGTTGAGAGGGGAGAACTCATTCTTTTACCTGTTGAGATGGGAGAACTCATTATTTTACCTGTTGAGAGGGGAGAACTCATTCTTTTACCTGTTGAGAGGGGAGAACTCATTCTTTTACCTGTTGAGAGGGGAGAACTCATTATTTTACCTGTTGAGATGGGAGAACTCATTATTTTACCTGTTGAGAGGGGAGAACTCATTCTTTTACCTGTTGAGAGGGGAGAACTCATTCTTTTACCTGTTGAGAGGGGAGAACTCATTCTTTTACCTGTTGAGAGGGGAGAACTCATTCTTTTACCTGTTGAGAGGGGAGAACTCATTCTTTTACCTGTTGAGATGGGAGAACTCATTCTTTTACCTGTTGAGAGGGGAGAACTCATTCTTTTACCTGTTGAGAGGGGAGAACTCATTCTTTTACCTGTTGAGAGGGGAGAACTCATTCTTTTACCTGTTGAGATGGGAGAACTCATTCTTTTATTAAGTTTGAACATGTTCTGTTTATGACAGAATGTATACATTTGGTGAAAAAAATAGTCACAGTACTCAAAAGGCAGCCAATTGGTGGAATGACCCTTGTAGTAAAATAGAAGGACAATATGAATGTTGCATTGAAAGAATAAAAACAAGCAGGTCTTTCCACGTATGAATTTCATCCTTATCTTAAAGAAAATAGTCCAGTTTCTATGAACTCATGAAACCTTCTTTCATAGTTAGTGCCATAACCGCGGGAATATGTTTGGGAATGTTTTTTGTTGCGCTACAGAAGGCTATTCGGTCCGCTAATACAGGACTAATAAAGGCCCAGTGACCTGCAAAAAAAATTAAATATAGAACATTTTTTGTGATTTAAATTTGTTCAATTCAGATTTTTTTTCTGCAGCTCCCCCAGCACCCCTACTTCCTGCGGCTATGGATAGTGCACTACATCAGAGATAACGTGTCTTTTGGTGAGCATGTACTTAAACCTGCTCACCTAAACAAGCTGTCTGTCTTGCTTTGTTCACCAGAGAGCTAGGAGCCTCTCAAGGGAGTGATTACATTTCAGCAGCTAGGCTTATGGTTATGTCCCAAAAGGTACCCTAGTCCCTATGTAGTGCACTTCTTTTGACCAAGGCCCATAGGAAATAGGGTGCCATTTGGGGTACAACCTACGTCTTTCAATCAGACTATTGTCAGCAGGCTAATCCCACAGTCCCTCTCTACTGTCGGTTAGCCATTCATTTACACAGTCACCATTTACCTCTTGGTGGCCTACATGTTGCTACACCTCGCTCCTATTCATAATGACACTGTGTGTGTGTGTGTGTGTGTGTGTATATATATGTTTGTGTATGTGTGTGTGTGAAAGTAGCAACAAGAAAGGAAAAGAGACAACAAAGCAGGTGGCCCCTAGCTAACAGAGAAAATAGGAAAAATCCCTCAATAAAAAAAAGATTCCAGACAGGCAGTGGAAAACTCTAACCTGCTACTCTCTCTCTCTCTGTCTCTCTCTCTCTCTCTCTTTCTCTCTCTCTCTCTCTCTGTCTCTGTCTCTGTCTCTGTCTCTGTCTCTGTCTCTCTCTCTCTCTCTCTCTCTCTCTCTCTCTCGCTCTCTGTCTCGCTCTCTGTCTCTGTCTCTGTCTCTCTCTCTCTCTCTCTCTCTCTCTCTCTCTCTCTCTCTCTCTCTCTCTCTCTCTGTCTCTCTCTGTCTCTCTCTCTCCCTGTCTCTCTGTGTGTCTCTCTCTCTCTCTCTCTCTCTCTCTCTCTCTCTCTCTCTCTCTCTCTCTCTCTCGCTCTCTCTCTCGCTCTCTGTCTCTGTCTCTGTCTCTGTCTCTCTCTGTCTCTCTCTGTCTCTCTCTCTTTCTCTCTCTCTCTCTCTCTCTCTCTCTCTCTCTCTCTCTCTCTCTCTCTCTCTCTCTCTGTCTCTGTCTCTGTCTCTCTCTCTCTCTCTCTCTCTCTCTCTCTCTCTCTCGCTCTCTCTCTCGCTCTCTGTCTCTGTCTCTGTCTCTGTCTCTCTCTGTCTCTCTCTGTCTCTCTCTCTTTCTCTCTCTCTCTCTCTCTCTCTCTCTCTCTCTCTCTCTCTCTCTCTCTCTCTCTCTCGCTCTCTCTCTCGCTCTCTGTCTCTGTCTCTGTCTCTGTCTCTGTCTCTCTCTCTCCTCTCTCTCTCTCTCTCTCTCTCTCTCTCTCTCTCTCTCTGTCTCTCGCTGTCTCTCTCTCTCTCTGTCTCTCTCTGTCTCTCTCTGTCTCTCTCTCTGTCTCTCTCTCTCTCTCTCTCTCTCTCTCTCTCTCTCTCTCTCTCTCTCTCTCTCTCTCTCTGTCTCTCCCTCTCTCTCTCTCTGTCTCTCTCTGTCTCTCTCTCTCTCTGTCTCTCTCTCTCTGTCTCTCTCTCATCTCTCTCTAACCTCTTTCTCCCCCTATACCAGCAGCTCAGACCTTTCTGCCCCAGAATGACCAGCTCAGATTGGGGCTATTGTTAGGGAGCTGCTAGGGGTCTTCACCTTATCACTTTCTCCCTCCCCACCCATATGGTCCTATGACCTCTGCATTCTGCTCTTTATGAGTTGCTGCAGGGTGGATTCTTCAGGGCAGTAGCCTAGTCTTTAACTGCCCCCACCTTCTCTAGTCACGTCTCCTGAGGTCCTGTGTACCTCCTAAATGGCACCCTATTCTCTATATAGTGTACTACTTTTGACCAGAGCCCTATGCGTCCTTAACAGCGGGGGTGAGAAGAGACTATATGGGCCCTGGTCAAAAACAGTGCACTATATAGGGAATAGGGTACCATTTGGGATGCAGCCCTGTGACCCCCCCCCCCCCCCCCCCCATTTGCCTCTCTCGTCCACCCTGGCCCCCAGTCCGGCGCCATACAGCAGGAATCTGAGAGGAGGCTTTGCTGTGCTCACGGCAGGTTAATTGCATTTCAGATTCCTCCACTAATGGAGCTAATCCCGTCTTTGTGTAGTCTTCAACTCCGGATCTTTGCTGTTTGCTGTGTCATTGTATTGTAGCAGGTATTCATTGATTATTGTTGAGGCTTTGGAGGCTATGTTCTCGTTCTAGTCTTGTTGTGTTTGGTGTATATAGTCCTCCACAGGGTTGTTAGTGGGTGCAATCACACAAAGAGAGACACTTATGACTTGCATACAAAAGATTTATACACACACACACACACATTTTGTGTTTTGTTCTTGTTCCATGTTTTGTTTGGATGTTTTCCTTCACAGGGGTTAGTAGCTGTGGCTCAGTTTATAGAGCATGAAGCTTGTAACACCAGTGTCTTGGGTTCGATTCCCATGGGTGACCAGTATGAAAATGTATGCACTCAATCTGAGACTTACACAGATACATAATTAGGGGGACACACACATAGGTTGTAGCCTGGGGTTTAAGTCTAGCATTTTACCACATTTGAATATGGATCAAACACATTTCTCTGTAACACTGGTAATTTGGTTTTCTTATGAAGGCAGTCTGTTTGTTTCTCTGCTCTTTGAAGTTTGGATTCAAAGTCCTGTCCCGCCTTAGAAGAAGAGTTCAAAATAGAATAATTTAATCACTGTTGGATTTTCTAGCTTCAGTTATTTAGGGTGTCATTCATGGATAGGTCTGCGTCCCAAATTGCATCCTATTCCCTATATAGTGCACTACTTTTGTAATCCCCAAAAATGTTTTGTGCTTCAAAAGTAGTGCACTATGTAGAGAATGGGGTGGCATTTGGGACGCAGTCACTGTCTGACTCCTTCTCAGTCAACTTCAACTCTGTGTGTGGCCAAATTGTGTGTGTGATATGTGAAACAGAGTCTTCACCCAAGCCATTTTGAAAAAGTGAATCTATTGCTCTTGTTTTGTCTGAAATGACGGCCCCCACCTGGCAGTTGGACACTCCAATTAGTAATGATCCGTCTCATGCTTGTCAATATATGGTCTATCTATGTTATTTTTATGGTCTATCTTTTATAAACTAGTGTTCGTCCCATTCTAAACCACAAAGGAACCTCTTAGTGTTCCTGTAAGGTAGTGAACCCATTTGGCTATAGAGTGTCTACAGGAGCAGATGCTCATTTGTGGTTGAGGCTCTCTGAACTCACTCAACTAATTTGCCTAAAGGAAAAATGTTTTTTATCTCCCACGTCTTGACACTAATATTGATATGGAGGTTAGTATCAGTGTATCAGGGAGCCACTCCATCATGTCTCCCCTCTACTTCATTTCCTCTTCAAGTCTGTTGGCTACTGGGGATCCTCTCCATCATGTCATCTTCATTTCCTCTTCAAGTCTGTTGGCTACTGGGGATCCTCTCTATCATGTCATCTTCATTTCCTCTTCAAGTCTGTTGGCTACTGGGGATCCTCTCCATCATGTCATCTTCATTTCCTCTTCAAGTCTGTTGGCTACTGGGGATCCTCTCCATCATGTCATCTTCATTTCCTCTTCAAGTCTGTTGGCTACTGGGGATCCTCTCTATCATGTCATCTTCATTTCCTCTTCAAGTCTGTTGGCTACTGGGGATCCTCTCCATCATGTCATCTTCATTTCCTCTTCAAGTCTGTTGGCTACTGGGGATCCTCTCTATCATGTCATCTTCATTTCCTCTTCAAGTCTGTTGGCTACTGGGGATCCTCTCCATCATGTCATCTTCATTTCCTCTTCAAGTCTGTTGGCTACTGGGGATCCTCTCTATCATGTCATCTTCATTTCCTCTTCAAGTCTGTTGGCTACTGGGGATCCTCTCCATCATGTCATCTTCATTTCCTCTTCAAGTCTGTTGGCTACTGGGGATCCTCTCCATCATGTCATCTTCATTTCCTCTTCAAGTCTGTTGGCTACTGGGGATCCTCTCCATCATGTCGTCTTCATTTCCTCTTCAAGTCTGTTGGCTACTGGGGATCCTCTCCATCATGTCATCTTCATTTCCTCTTCAAGTCTGTTGGCTACTGGGGATCTTCTCCATCATGTCATCTTCATTTCCTATTCAAGTCTGTTGGCTACTGGGGATCCTCTCTATCATGTCATCTTCATTTTCTCTTCAAGTCTGTTGGCTACTGGGGATCTTCTCCATCATGTCATCTTAATTTCCTCTTCAAGTCTGTTGGCTACTGGGGATCCTCTCTATCATGTCATCTTCATTTTCTCTTCAAGTCTGTTGCCCACCTCAGCAACAGGAGAGACCTTGATGTACCTTTGAAGTGTTGAAATGAAATGTGATGTGATGGCCCAACCTGTGGGTGGACACACAGTCCGCAACGTAGCCTGAATACCGCGTCTAGTCTGGCTCTACCGGTTCACTGCCCTAACTGGACATCTGTAAGCCCTGGCTATGTCCCAAACGGCACCCTATCCTCTATATAGTGCGCTGCTTTTAACCAGAGGGCTAGTGCACTACAAAGGGACTAGGGTGCCATTTGGCATGAATACTAGGCTCCATCCAGAGAGAGGAGGAGGAGTCCTGTCCAGACATGCCCTGTGAATGCAGAAAGAGAAGGCTGTGATGACAGGATTTGTGTCCTGAGAGAAGACAGACATGCTCCATGTTCACTTCACAAGCCTTGGCAGATGGCAAGCGTGACAATAAGGTACTGTATGGGGGGAGGGGATGGATTCCTTAAGTGTCTGTGTCATCATTCATGTATGATTCATGTGTCCTGAAAACCTTCTCTGACTTTTCTCACAGTTGATCAAATGATACATGTAGGCAAAGCATTTTTGGCTATTTAGGCTTTATTGGACTATTATTGATAGTTAGCTAGATACATTGAAGCAGGGCAGAATCATGTATTTGCTTATTGATGATAGCTTTAACCAGGAGAGAATTGTGTTAATATAATGCATATAGAATGCAAATATAATGCTGATCCTGGCTATGGACACGTTGAGTGACAGAGTGCCACGGCTGAGCCACAGGCTGAGAGGGACCTGCCTCTGTAATGTGACACATGTCTCCTGGAGTGAGTCCGTGAGAGAATGTGTCACCCAGGCTGTGTGTGTGTCCATGCGTGTGTGTGCTGTGACCCTTCACGTCCCTGCTACGCCCAACCACAGCCTGAAAGACAAGGGGAATTAGCAGAGTTTGTATTTAACAGTGTTTATTAACCCAGTCAAGTGTCCAGCTGTCATTGAAGGATATGTCACCTAAAATGCAATGTTGCCTGGCCCATGGAACTAACAGCTGGCCAATCAAGGACCTAGATTTTGGATTGTCAATTGTTAAATCCACTTCAATCAGTGTAGATAAAGGGCAGGAGTCAGGTAGAAAAAAGGATTTTAAGCCTTAAGACATTTGAGACATGGATTGTGTATGTGTGCCATTCAGAGGGTGAATTGGCAAGACAACAGATTTAAGTGCCTTTGAACGGGGTACGATAGTATCTGCCAGACGCACCGGTTTGAGTGTGTCAAGAACTGCAACACTGCTGGGTTTTTCATGCTCAAAAGTTGCCCATGTGTATAAAGAATGGTGCCCCACCCGAAGGACATCCAACCAACTTGACACAACTATGGGAAGCATTGGAGTCAACATGGTCCAGCATCCCTGTGGAACGCCTTCGACACCTTGTAGAGTCCATGTCCTGACGAACTGAGGATGTTCTGATGGCAAAAAGGGGTGTAATTCAATATTATGAAGGAGTTTCTAATGTACATTCAGTGTACACCTTACCAGGTGTACATATAAGGCTTGTCACCTTAGCATAGGGGGCAGATTAGGATGGGACACATGAAAGGAAAAACCTTAGCGATTACAGCATCGCCATAGGGGACAGAATCATATTTGATTTCAACACTTGGCGTGAAACTAAATTGGAATAGATTCCATGTTATCTCATTTCCACATGCACTGTACATTAAAGACATAGCTTTACATGCACACACCAGAAACATACGTCTCCAATCTGTGCTTGTTTCCCAGTACAAACCTGTTTTCACATAAAGTATGCGTATGTCACAACACACACTAGCATCTCTGTCTAAACAATATGTGCATTGTGTTTCCTTAGTCACCCATCTAATGCTGACAGACTGTTGCCTTATGTAAATCAGCCGTGGAACAGAAGCCTTTAAAGTCTCTCTCTGCGCTGTGTGTGATGTCCCAGCCTTCCTGCACAGCGCTACACTGCAGGTTAAAACCCAGCTCTCTTTGGAGTGGCTCGCCACTGTGACGTTAGCCCTGTTCAACCCTGGTACATTATAATTACTTCTCTTTTGTTATCAGGCCACATGATCTGGCTTCAACACTGTTTGTGTTTAATGAATAACAGAAATATAATGTAACACACTGATTTTTTTGGCCCAAACACAACATTGATTTTCCTTGATTTGGTCCCAGTCCTCGCTGTGCTGCTCTGTAGCTCCACATGGCCTTGTTGACTCTGGAGTGTACATCCCAAATGGCCACTTATTATCTACATAGTGCACTACTTTTGACCAGAGCCCTTTGGGCTATTTAGGGAATAGGGTTTCATTTGGGACACCTCCATGGCCTGAGGTTAAATGGTTTCTTTTGCTGGGTTCTGTGTTTAAACAGGACCGAGACAGAACAGACTACTAGGTTGCATCTAGCTCTGTCATTGTAATAACACCGTTTCAGTCCATTCTTCACAATCCACTGACTTGATTACGGTTCCTAGAAAAACATTGGATTCTGGTTCCTTTGATTTGATTATGTTTTTGGTTTTTAAAATTATATTTTAAAATCCCAGAAGAATACACATGAATGCATTATACATCACTTATTTCAAACTGATCCTCAAATTCACTTCTTCCTAATTCAGATATCCAGAATTATAATAACAAAAACGAGTGCAGAATGTCTACTCTATTTTCATTAAGAACTTGAATGCATCCAAATTCTATTTCTTGTGTTTTTCTAGGGTTTAATTTCTACTTTATATCATTGTGTAGCTGTTGATCTAAATTTGACTTAATTTCAGAGCCTGAGAGCAATGTAAGTGCTTGGAATAAATTAGTCAGAAAGGGCTCATTATTCACAATAATGTATTAGGACGTCATGATGTCAGACCTCTAGAATTAATCTAGTGATTGATATGATTGGTGATTGATGACTACAGCCACTAATAGTGTTCCGTTAATGTATCAATGCTTTCTGAAGGGCACTTCCTGTTTCTGTGCTCCAGCAGTCAGCTGATTGGCTGACAACTAGTGTTCTAGGTTTTGTCCTAAATGACACTCCATTCCCTATATTCCCTCTGGTCGAAAGTAGTGCACTTTGTATGGAATAGTGTGGCATTTGGGACTACCCAGCAGCCTCTGCGGCATTTGTAACCCAAAAGACTATAAACCTGTCCAACAGCTTGTGTCTGTCCGTCTCCCTGAGCTGGTGAGCGGTTCCACTGCCAATCACCTGTCAATGTACATGTGTTCAACAGCCTTTACCAATCCCCTGTCTGATATGGTTGTTTAACTGACGGCACTTCAGAGTTAGACATTTTCAATGTTGTAGCTATGCACTTCATAGGAAGAAGAAACATATGGAAGGGGGTGATATAGGTCTCAAATGTATGTTTATTTATTTTCCCTTGTGTACTTGAACTGTTTGCACATCGTCACAATACTGTATTTAGACATAATATGACATTTGAAATGTCTCTATTCCTTTGGAACTTTTGTGAGTGTAATGTTTACTATTCATTATTTATTGATTATTTCACTTTTGTTTATTATCTATTTCACTTGCTTTGACAATGTAAACATGTTTCCCATGCCAATAAGGCCCTTTGAATTGAATTGATAGAAAGATAAAGGGTCGTGCGGGAGAGAGAGATGGAGAGAGAGAGAGAGATGGAGAGAGAGAGAGAGAGAGATTGAGAGAGAGAGAGACAGAGATAGATGGAGAGATAGAGAAATAGATGGAGAGAGATGGAGAGATAGATGGAGAGAGATAGAGAAATAGATGGAGAGAGATGGAGAGATAGATGGAGAGAGAGAGAAATAGATGGAGAGAGATAGAGAAATAGATGGAGAGACAGAGAGATAGAGAAATAGATGGAGAGAGACAGAGAGATAGAGAAATAGATGGAGAGAGACAGAGAGATAGAGAAATAGATGGAGAGAGACAGAGAGATAGAGAAATAGATGGAGAGAGACAGAGAGATGGAGAGAGATATAGAGGTAGAGAAATAGATGGAGAGAGACAGAGAGATGGAGAAATAGATGGAGAGAAACAGAGAGAGAGACAGAGACAGTACATCATGATGGAGGACGGTACTGTAGGTAGAAACCTAACATGTGTCTGAAGAAGCACAATGTTTTGTACACTATGTAGGTAACTGATAGTCTGGGAGTGTGTAAATCCTGTCTGGGCAGCATTGATAGAGGGCCAGAGGGAGAGCTATGAAAGAGAGAGGGAGTGTATGTGAAAGAAAGGAGAGATGAGAAGGGTTGAGCTGTCCTCTAAGGAATACAGGGCTCTGTTAGAGCAACATCTCTCTCATAACCCCGGTCCCATAAAACTGATGTCACTGGCTACTCATAAAAACACTGTCACTTCTGAATTCCTTTTCTTCATCATTTATCAGTTATGTTTTGGGTTAAGTGAATGGTGAATTTAAGGTCTGGCGAATGCAGCAGTAGAAGCAGACTTGATTCTCCCAATTCAGCTACAAGCATAGAGTCCTACTCAGAGCCTCAGAGAGTTCTGGCCCACATCATCTTTGATGCATTTTTCAATGGCTTCACCAACTCTGAACTGCTCTTATCTCTCTGGACTTTGGAGCAGTGTACAGAAAAGGCAATCTGAGACCTAATAAACCAGAGCTCTTAACAGGAAACTGAGGCTGGACTTGCAAAGAGGATGGCAGGAACTCTCCCTCTCTTCTCTCTCTCTCTCTCTCTCTCTCTCTCTGTTTCTCTCTCTGTCTCTCCATCTCTCTCCAACCCTCTCTCTCTCTCTCTTGTCACTCTTGGTTAATTCTCCCTGACACTGTGTAGCTGCATGGTTTTGTTGCTTTTCTGAGTAAAATCACATCTGCATCGAGTTTGCTTTAATGACTTCCTAAAATAGGCACATCTCAAAACAATGTATTCATAGTATGTGCATTTGGACCAATTCCTCTGCTTGAATTGCAATAGGCCCGTTTGTTTGATTTGCTCATGATGAGGACCTCTACATTGTTATTGAGAAATCTTTCCACCGTGGCATAAAGGACCAGGATGTTGTAGCTTGTGATTGTAATAGAGGCACTTCAATGACATTGAGCTGCGTATTGCTGTGTTGTCAATGGAGACATTTTAATAGAAACGATCTTGAGGGTCCTCTCCTCTCTGTAATTATTCAAGAGTTCCAAACATCAGATATCATATAGGATATTGTATCTGCAGTAGAGTGTCAGTAGAGTTGTGGGGTTCTGTATCCTGCCTACTTCCCTCTCTGCCTCCCTGCCTGGCTACGTTTAAAGTGTTCTATATCTTCTGCAGAGTGGTGGGGAGATAGGTCTGTATCCTCCTTGCCTCCCTGCCAGGCAGTCAGGTTGGCTGAGTTAAGATGGCTGGTTCTCCTGGCTTTGTCTAACTATCACGACTGCTGCAGCTTCCCTCACACAGGCACTGCAGGGACACAGGGAGAGAGAAGTAGCTGACCAGTAGCTGTTCAGGACTGTGTTTATTAACTCCGGCCAGGATCTCATGTGTTTTATGTTCATTTTTATGCTCTAGTGTTATTGTGTTTCCATTAGGAGTGAGACACTAATCATTCACGACTGTTGCTTTGTGGGAAGGCGTTGAAGTTCACAGTTAGCCATTGTTATGAAAATGCCAGCTGAAAAGTATCCAGGGCCTTGCCTTGGCTCCAAGTCAGAGCAGGTCCGTTGGAGCCATGGCACAGAGAGACACAGGTGCCGGCCCGCATAGAATGAAGCCTTTTGAGCCTTTTGGGTAAAACACTGAGGTCCCTCTTTAGTCAGGTTCTTCAATGCCTTTTCATATGATCAATAATTCTCAGCTTGTCTCTGCTGCCTTCACGCTCACATGAATAATTTGCTGCCAGATGACAGCATTGGCTGTGACTATTTGTTTGTTGCCGGCTTTGACACAACATCCTCGGCCCAGTGTCGGACTGTGAAGAGGCTGCTGCTGGGTCAGTGTCGGGCTGGTGACAGAGGGGGCGAGCGGGGTATAAGTTGTTACTCCCCTCTCCGTTTTACTGACAGACTAGACAGACCCCGATCTTGATATGCCACCATCTCCTTCCGATCAAAGTCATGATCTGGGTCTCTGTCTTACTAAGCTGTCTGGGGGCAAAGAGAGGTTGAATCACAAATGGCACCCTATTCTCTGGTCAAAGGTATTGCACTATATAGGGAATAGGGTGCCATTTATAACTGTCACTACCAGCTAGCCGAAGCCCAGCCTCTCCCCACGGTGCCCATTTAGACAGCATGGCTCTCTAAACAAAAGACTGGCAGGTCGACGCGCGGCACACATGCACGCATGAGCACACTCACACACACACACTCACACACACTCGCTGTGAGTGCTGTGGCTGCTGCAACTCTCTGTCTCTCTTCTGTCTATTTAGAAAGTGGCAGGCTGATATTACTGTCACTGTGTTTTTGTGTTGCTGTTAGAATGACACTCAAATCTCTTTGTGGGGATTAGTGGAAGGGTTGGGTAGGTTCCTTTCTAAATATAATCCTGTGTGTTTGGATTACCCCAACTCATTAACGTTACATTTGGATTACTTTCCCCTTAAGAGGCATTAGAAGAAGACAAAAACAATCCATCAAACATATTTGGTGAGTCATCATAGTGGTCTCTGACTTGTGGTCAGACTCTCACAGGTGGCCACAAACTTAAACTTGTGTATTTTTTCAGTGCTGAATTGAATGTCACTGAGAAAACAGAAAGGTGTCATAATGTATTTTTCCACAAATATCGTTTCTGAATTTAAAGTAATCCAAGAAGTTATCTTTTTGTTTTTCAAAAGTATCTGTAATCCGATTACAATATTTTAGCTGGTAACATTACTGATTAAATATTAAAAAACATACAGTATTCGCTAACCGTGCAGCTTTTTGTTTTGTCATCTTGATTTCTTGGACACTCTTCATGCAGGAAATTGATCTGTGTCTGTCCTTAATGAATGGGATTGTCAGACACATCTAATGAAGCTGTACCATTATGTGATTAAGCTTCAAGGACAACTGTAAGTGCAGCCTGTCAATATAATTACATTTTACTGTCAGACATCCAATAATCAATCCTGTGACCCGTACTTTCTAAAGCACACATTATTGATCGTCATGCCTTAAGAAAAGCAGATCGCCGTGTGTCGATGTGTGTGTGTCTGAGTGTGTGTGTGAGTTTGTGTGTGTATGTGTGTGTGTCTGAGTGTGTGTGTGTGTGTGTGTGTGTGTGTGTGTGTGTGTGTGTGTGTGTGTGTGTGTGTGTGTATGTGTGTGTGTGTGTGTGTGTGTCTGAGTGTGTGTGTGTGTGTGTGTGTGTGTGTGTGTGTGTGTGTGTGTGTGTGTGTGTGTGTGTGTGTGTGTGTGTGTGTGTGGGCTTCTTCTTGAAAGGCTCAGACAGCCAGGAGTCAGGAATATTGTAAAGAAATGACAATGTCCAGATACACATTTCTTACCTCCTTCACATATACCATGTTGTGTTTGGGGGCTGCTGTACTGACAAAGGGACAGATACATAATAATCAGCCAAACACAACATGACAGCATTTCATTTACAGCAACTGGATTTTATATTACCTTCCATTTTGTTTTAACATTATTCATTCACCCAACACTAGAAGTTGAAGTTGCGCTAATGCAATTAAAATGAAGCCATTCCCACTGCAGGCCAATTAGTGTAGTCGTGTCACTTTGCAAGCTTTATGATGTTTGTAAGTTTGAGTTGTTAGTGCATAATGGAATCATTTAAAGCAGAATTAGTGCATGATTTCCAATTATCTTGGAGCCTATGCCATTTTATTACAGTGGTATGCAATGTGAGGATAGAGAAGTCTCTGTGTGTGTGTGTGTGTGTGTGTGTGTGTGTGTGTGTGTGTGTGTGTGTGTGTGTGTGTGTGTGTGTGTGTGTGTCACATATGTACAGCCTGTCCCAGCTAGTATCCCTAACTCAGCACAACTGCCAAGTATTTACAATGAATGCATAATGAAATGAAAGATGTGTTGCACTCTAGGCAGTCTTTGCCAAACATTAAACATTTCTGCTAATATTGTGTCACAGTCGCTTTTTAGTTGTCACTTGATTTGCAGCAGCTAATAGCATTAGTGTTCAGAGTAAAGCTCCAGCGGATGATTATAAATCTTAGGCTGTGTCTCCAATGGCACCTTATTCCCTAAACAGTGCACTACTTTTGGTCAGGGCCCATAGGACGCAATTCAAATGATGTGCACTGTTTATGAAGTAGAGTGCCATTTGGGTCATCGACGTATTCGTAATTCATGCTATTTCTGGTAGTTCACTTCATTCAGAGAGTGCAAAATACGTATATAATTACTCAGCCATCCTGCCTCCTACTATATCAAAATGGAACAGGAGCTAGGTTTCTATCCAATTGGCAACAGATCTTCATGTGACTATTAAAAAATCTGCATAAAGAAAATATGCGCATTTTCCCATCAGTGGTGTGTTTCCACCAAACTGACTTGTTGCGGATAAAAGTCATTTTTCACTTACGTTTTAATGTACTGAATAAGGTCAGGGTGTGACTAGGGTGGGCAATCTATGTTTTCTATTTCTTTGTTGGCCGGGTATGGTTCCCAATCAGAGGCAGCTGTCTATCGTTGTCTAGGCAGCCTTTTTCCACCTGTAGTTTGTGGGATCTTGTTTTTGGTACTGTGCTGTTTAGCCCTACTAGACGTTACGTTACCTTTGGTTTTGTATTTGTTGTTTTTTCGGTGTTCATTTAATAAATTAAAATGTACGTCTACCACGCTGCACCTTGGTCCGATCCTTCCATCGACGAGCGTAACAATATCATTGTGTGACTCCAAGTTCACTGTGGTATGATGGTTATTATATCAATATTTGCGCATAAAAGTGTTTCCACCAACATTGCTCACATCATTTATTTGACCGACACAAAAAGATCCCGCCATGTCGAACGAACAAATTATCTTTTAGCATTTATACAATTCTACCGAAACTACCTGTTTCCATCTCAGCTGTCGTGATTTGTTTTTATACGGTATGACCTCACTGGCATAAAAAGTGTGGATGGAAACGTGGTTAGTGTGTAGTGTTTTGGCTGCTGTACTGTAGGGCTGGAAAGGACTGGTTACTCATGACTGTTCATTTATGGGCTTCTTGTACCTGTGCAACCACTTCTTTAGTTGTGAATGGTTACCACTCACATCCTTCCTAATTTGGTTGTTCAGTATGCTTTAAGTTTTGATCATGCATACATTTCTCACCGTTGTGTAGTGCTTTGGAAGCCTACCTTTTGCTGCAGCTTGCTCTTTGCACATTTTTCAGGTTATAATTTCTCTCATAATATGACTATCCCTCCAGCTAACCTCATTCTCTCCAATCTTTTCTTTTGATGTCTGACTCTGATCAATTATCCCTCACCCTCCTTCCCTATGTATAGGGGTTATTAGGATGTACAGAAAAAATGTAAAATATCCTCCAATACATTAGCTCACAGAAAAGCTGCACCAACCTTAGCATGTAATCAAATAAATGGAGGCAACGTCATCTTTCATACCCATTTTGGGATCACTTTAGAGAAACTCCATCTCCCCTATTGCTCTGCATAAAAGTGTGTACAATTAGAGTTTTCAGTGGATTTAGGGACCGACAGAATGCTTTGAGATTGGAACTCCAAATAAATTCCAAACAGTGACCAGATGACTTTGACCTGATCACACACATGGAACTCCATTGAATCACATTAGATTCACAGTCAGGCTTACATTAGTGTGACAGTGACAGTTAGGCATACAGTAGTGTGACATTGAAGCCTACAGTAGTGTGACAGTCAGGCCTACGGTAATGTGACAGTTAGGCCTACAGTAGTGAGTAGTGTGACAGTCAAGCCTACAGTAGTGTGACAGTCAGGCCTACGGTAATGTGACAGTTAGGCCTACAGTAGTGTGACAGTCAGGCCTACGGTAATGTGACCGTTAGGCCTACAGTAGTGTGACAGTCAAGCCTATAGTAGTGTGACAGTCAGGTCTACGGTAATGTGACAGTCAGGCCTACGGTAATGTGACAGTTAGGCCTACAGTAGTGTGACAGTCAAGCCTACAGTAATGTGACAATTAGGCCTACAGTAGTGTGACAGTCAAGCCTACAGTAGTGTGACAGTCAGGCCTACAGTAGTGTGACAATCAGTCCTACGGTAATGTGACAGTTAGGCCTACAGTAGTGAGTAGTGTGACAGTCAAGCCTACAGTAGTGTGACAGCCAGGCCTACGGTAATGTGACAGTTAGGCCTACAGTAGTGTGACAGTCAGGCCTACGGTAATGTGACCGTTAGGCCTACAGTAGTGTGACAGTCAAGCCTATAGTAGTGTGACAGTCAGGTCTACGGTAATGTGACAGTCAGGCCTACGGTAATGTGACAGTTAGGCCTACAGTAGTGTGACAGTCAAGCCTACAGTAGTGTGACAGTCAGGCCTACGGTAATGTGACAGTTAGACCTACAGTAGTGTGACAGTCAAGCCTACAGTAATGTGACAATTAGGCCTACAGTAGTGTGACAGTCAAGCCTACAGTAGT
The DNA here is from genome assembly GCF_002021735.2 of Oncorhynchus kisutch. Classification (NCBI taxonomy): domain Eukaryota; kingdom Metazoa; phylum Chordata; class Actinopteri; order Salmoniformes; family Salmonidae; genus Oncorhynchus; species Oncorhynchus kisutch. The sequence goes on along the minus strand of NC_034186.2, from coordinate 20,940,859 downwards.
GTGACAGTCAGGCCTACAGTAGTGTGACAGTCAGGCCTACGGTAATGTGACAGTTAGGCCTACAGTAGTTTGACAGTCAGGCCTACAGTAGTGTGATAGTCAAGCCTACAGTAGTGTGACAGTCAGGCCTACAGTAGTGTGACAGTCAAGCCTACAGAAGTGTGACAGTCAAGCCTACAGTAGTTTAACAGTCAGGCCTACAGTAGTGTGATAGTCAAGCCTACAGTAGTGTGACAGTCAGTTCTACAGTAGTGTGACAGTCAAGCCTACAGTAGTGTGACAGTCAGGCCTACAGTAATGTGACAGGCAGGCCTACAGTAATGTGACAGTTAGGCCTACAGTAATGTGACAGTCAGGCCTACAGTAGAGTGATAGTCAGGCCTACAGTAGTGTGACAGTTAGGCCTACAGTAGAGGGACTGCTACTGGATCTATTACTGCAAAAGACCACAAAGTCTGGCCCTAGTATATGCAGACTTGTCTCCCTCCCACTTTGCCAGTTCAAAGTCCATCCCAGCCCTGGTTGGTTGACCTCAAGAGGTAGCTTAGTATGCCGACCCTATCCCCTCCTCTGTCTGTCTGTCCGTCCAGTGTCCACAGTCCTAGTCCCAGTTTATTAAGACTGGGACTGTGTGAGAGCGATCAGAGGGTATTGTTAAGGCAGGTATTGATCCACTTTGGCACTGCTCAGCTGGAAAGCGTGAGAGGAAGAGATCAAATGGCCATCAAATGGCTGTGACACCCGTCACAAGGAGACCAGCCGTTGCACCCAGGACACGGACCCAGACTACAGCCCAAACAGCACCCTATTCTTTAATAGTGCACTACTTTTGACCAGAGCCACGTGTAAGAAAAAGGGTGCTGTTTGGGTCATAGACTCAGACTGCTGTCTGGAGGCACATAGTGTATCCTAGAATCACCTGTTAATAAATCCCCTCTCAGCCTCTCTCTTTCCCTCCCTTCATCACTCTCTCCCTCTCTGTGACTGTCTGTCCCTCTCTCTCTCCCTCCCTCCCTCTCTCTTTCCTCCTCCCTGCTTCGCCCTTATTAGTGTAATCGCACCATTAACTTGTGTGAGATACTTTGCACTGGGGGCAAAGGTATTTCAGAAATCTTTTATGACCGCTGAAGCTCGTTTTCAGTCTGTGTCGGCTCGGCAGTGCAGTGTGTTGTGATAGCATGTCCTCCGAGGCTCGTCTGTTCACTCCCATAATACCTGGAGGTAACTCAGGGGGCTGCTCTCCACAGCTGTGTCCCAAATGGCACTCTATTCCCTATTGGTTCTGGTCAAAAGTAGTGCACTGTTAAGGAATAGGGGGCCATTTGGGATCCATTTCAGAGTCTCTCTCTGCTCTAGTAATTAGCCACTGTGGTGTAGAGAAGAAGTGCTTAACTGGACCTGATTCCTACTGGTCCCAATGGACTCGTAAGGCACATAATCCAGCCAGCTCGACAGCCACAGTCACACCACAGTGGCTCCAGCTCCCTGCTCCACACTTCACTAAAATTCAACTTCTTTATCCTCACACTTTATCTGTGGCATTAAAAGCTATTACTCAGAAAAATCCTCTTTGTAGATTTTTGCACTATTCTACGCCCAGAGACCTCTCTATAGCTGTGGTAACGAGGCTTAGATTGTGTGCCAAAAGGCACCATATTTCCTATATAGCGCACTACATTTGAACAGTGCCCTATGGACCCCTTAGGGTGTCATTTGGGACGCTGCCTTAGCCTTTTATTGAAACCATGGTGAATAGTGTTTGCTCGTGTGGTTTTTCAATATACTAGTTTAAAATGTTTTTTTTTTATCAGTTCAAAAAATGTATTGATTCAAGTCACTAAACTTCTACATCTCAGATCTCTTGTGCCCTAGAGTCAAATGTTTTATGATTTAAACATTTTGCAACCAAAGTGTTTCAGCTACTTTTATTAACAGTAAAAGGGATATGATTTTATCTGTCAGGTGTATCTTCATGAATATGTGTTCCAGGCCTCCATGGTGCTATTGATCCTTCAGGCAATAGTAAAGTCTTAGTTCTGTTTCTGTTTCACATTCTAAAGTGAAAACACAGATTAATTTAGGGTGTTATTATGCAGTGATACTGTTAAATTATGTATGCAAAGTGCAGAGCTGTAGCTAATTGTTTCAATGTTTTTGTAAGGAGTGAAAACAAGGTTAAACACCATATCCAAAACCTGTTTTTTTTTCTGGATAAAAATGGGGCTTATGTGGTGGGTGTGGGCGTGGCCAAGGGTTTGGCCAATTGCTGACTGAAAATGTTAAAGGCCCTCCTGTTGGCCACAGTGACAAAATGTTGCTGTTTTAAACCTACCTTCCTGCAATTCTACACATTTTGCCGTATGGCGCAGATACAATTGTGCAGTTTTTAAGCACATTTCCTGCAATTCTGTACATTTTGTCATATGGCTGACAGAAAAGTTTGCGGTTTGAAAGTACATTACCTGCAATTCTACACATTTTGCCATGGTTTATGCTATCTGAGTGATGCAAACATTATAACAAAATCAATGGGGGCCCCATGATAGCCCCATGATTGACTATAGCTCAGCCTTCAACATCATAGTACCCTCCAAGCTTATTATTAAGCTCGGGGCCCTGGGTCTGAACCCCACCCTGTGCACCTGGGTCCTGGACTTCCTGACTGTCTGCCCCCAGTTGGTGAAGGTAGGAAACCTTCCTCAACACAGGGGCCCCACAAGGGTGTGTGCTCAGCCCCCTCCTGTACTCCCTGTTCACCCATGACTGCGTGGCCACTCATGCCTCCAACTCAGTCATCAAGTTGAGATGACACTACAACAACAAAAGTAGTAGGCTTGATTACCAACAATGATGAGACAGCCCACAGGGAGGAGGTGAGGGCTCTGGCGGAGTGGTGTATAACCTCTCCCTCAACGTCAACAAAACAAAGGAGCTGATTGTGGACTTCAGGAAACAGCAGAGGGAGCACCCCGCTATCCACATCGACAGGATCACAGTGGAAAAGGTGGAAAGCTTCAAGTTCCTCTGCGTACACATCACTGACAATCTGAAATGGTCCACCCACGCAGACAGTGTGGTGCCTCTTCAACCTCAGGAGGCTGAAGAAATTCAGCTTGGCCCCTAAGACCCTCAGAAACTTTTACAGATGCACAATTGAGAGCATCCTGTCAGGCTGTATCACCGCCTGGTACGGCAACTGAACCGCCCACAACCGCAGGGCTCTCCAGAGGGTAGTGGGGTTTGCCCAACGCAACACCGGGGGCCACTGCCTGCCCTCCAGGACAGATACAGCACCTGATGTCAAAAAGAGATAATCTAGGATATTAACCACCAGAAGGCAAGGTCAGTACAGGTGCAAAAAAGCTGGGACCAAGAGACTGAAAAACAGCTTCTATCTCAAGGCTATCAGATGGTTAAATAGCCATCACTAGCCAGCTACCACCTGCTTTCTCAACCCTGCACCTTAGAGGCTGCTGCCCTATAGACATGGAATCACTGGTCACTTTAATAATGGAACAATAGTCACTTTAATAATGTTTACATACAGCTTTACTCATCTCATATGTATACCGTGTTCTATTCTACTGTGTTTTAGTCAATGCCACTCTGACATTGCTTGTTATAATATTTATACATTATTTTATTCGTTCCTTGGTGTCCACATCAACAACAAACTAGAATGGTCCAAACACACCAAGACAGTCGTGAAGAGGGCACGACAAAGCCTATTCCCCCTCAGGAAACTAAAAAGATGTGGCATGGGTCCTGAGATACTCAAAAGGTTCTACAGCTGCAACACTGCCTGGTATGGCAATTGCTCGGCCTCTGACCACAAGGCACTACAAAGGGTAGTGCGAACGGCCCAGTACATCACTGGGGCTAAGCTGCCTGCCATCCAGGACCTCTACACCAGGCGGTGTCAGAGGGAGGCCCTAAAAATGGTCAAAGACCCCAGTCATAGACTGTTCTCTCTACTACCGCATGGCAAGCGGTACCGGAGTGCCAAGTCTAGGACAAAAAGGCTTCCCAACAGTTTTTACCCCCAAGCCGTAAGACTCCTGAACAGGTAATCAAATGGCTACCTGGACTATTTGCATTTTGTGCCCCCCTCAACCCCTTATTTTATGCTGCTGCTACTCTCTGTTTATCATATATGCATAGTCACTTTAACTATACATTCATGTACATATTACCTCAATTAGCCTGACTAACCGGTGTCTGTATGTAGCCTCGCTACTTTTATAGCCTCGCTACTGTATATAGCCTGTCTTTTTACTGTTGTTTTATTTCTTTACCTACCTATTGTTCCCCTCATACCTTTTTTGCACTATTGGTTAGAGCCTGTCAGTAAGCATTTCACTGTAAGGTCTACAACCTGTTGTATTCGGTGCACGTGACAAATAAACTTTGATTTGATTTTACTTTTAGATTTCTGTGTTGTTGTGAATTGTTACCTACTACTAGCTAGGAATACAAGCATGTTGCTACCCCTCGAATAACATCTGCTAAATATGTGTATGTGACCAATAACATTTTATTTATTTGATGCCATGACAAAAATAACCCTAAAGCATCATTTTTGAGATTGTATATTCTCCCTGACTGTCTAGCTTTTATTTAGGTGATTTTTAGTTGTTATTATTATTATAAAATATATGGCTCCATTATCTTTTCTACATACTTTTTATCTGGTTATAGTCATTTACTTTTACACTGAACACGTTTTTCCACGTTTCCACGTTTTTCTTCTACTGTTTGGACAAAGGCAGCCTGAAAAAAACACTTAATTGGGCCACCTAATACTTTTCTATGCAGAAACACACATCCCAATACAGTAAACCTAGTGTAATGACACAGTAGTACATTAAACCTAGTGTAATGACACAGTAGTACATTAAACATAGTGTAATGACACAGTAGTACATTAAACCTAGTGTAATGACACAGTAGTAGATTAAACCTAGTGTAATGACACAGTAGTACAGTAAACCTAGTGTAATGACACAGTAGTACAGTAAACCTAGTGTAATGACACAGTAGTACAGTAAACCTAGTGTAATGACACAGTAGTACATTAAACCTAGTGTAATGACACAGTATTAAACCTAGTGTAATGACACAGTAGTACATTAAACCTAGTGTAATGACACAGTAGTACATTAAACCTAGTGTAATGACACAGTAGTACATTAAACCTAGTGTAATGACACAGTAGTACATTCAACCTAGTGTAATGACACAGTAGTACTTTAAGCCTAGTGTAATGACACAGTAGTACATTCAACCTAGTGTAATGACACAGTAGTATTTTAAGCCTAGTGTAATGACACAGTAGTACATTAAACGGCAGTGTAGCCTAGTGGTTAGAGCGTTGGACTAGTAACTGGAAGGTTGCAAGTTCAAACCCCCGAGCTGACAAGGTACAAATCTGTTGTTCTGCCCCTGAACAGGCAGTTAACCCACTGTTCCTAGGCCGTCATTGAAAATAAGAATTTGTTCTTAACTGACTTGCCTAGTTAAATAAAGGTAAAATAAAATAAAAAAAACCTAGTGTAATGACACAGTAGTACAGTAAACCTAGTGTAGTGACACAGTAGTACATTAAACCTAGTGTAATGACACAGTAGTACATTCAACCTAGTGTAATGACACAGTAGTACTTTAAGCCTAGTGTAATGACACAGTAGTACATTAAACCTAGTGTAATGACACAGTAGTACAGTAAACCTAGTGTAATGACACAGTAGTACATTAAACCTAGTGTAATGACACAGTAGTACATTAAACCTAGTGTAATGACACAGTAGTACATTAATTAAACCTAGTGTAATGACACAGTAGTACATTAATTAAACCTAGTGTAATGACACAGTAGTACATTACACCTAGTGTAATGACACAGTAGTACATTAAACCTAGTGTAATGACACAGTAGTACATTAAACCTAGTGTAGTGACACCGTAGTACATTAGACCTAGTGTAATGACACAGTAGTACTTTAAGCCTAGTGTAATGACACTACATTAAACCTAGTGTAATGACACAGTAGTACATTAAACCTAGTGTAATGACACAGTAGTACATTAATTAAACCTAGTGTAATGACACAGAGGTACATTAAACCTAGTGTAATGACACAGTAGTACATTAAACCTAGTGTAATGATACAGTAGTACATTCAACCTAGTGTAGTGACACCGTAGTACATTAAACCTAGTGTAATGACACAGTAGTACTTTAAGCCTAGTGTAATGACACAGTAGTACATTAAACCTAGTGTAATGACACAGTAGTACATTAAACCTAGTGTAATGACACAGTAGTACATTAAACCTAGTGTAGTGACACAGTAGTACATTAAACCTAGTGTAGTGACACAGTAGTACATTAAACCTAGTGTGATGACACAGTAGTACATTAATTCAACCTATTGTAATGACACAGTAGTACATTAAACCTAGTGTAATGACACAAAAGTATGTTAATTAAACCTAGTGTAATGACACAGTAGTACATTAATTAAACCTAGTGTGATGACACAGTAGTACATTAATTAAACCTAGTGTAATGACACAGTAGTACATTAAACCTAGTGTAATGACACAGAAGTATGTTAATTAAACCTAGTGTAATGACACAGTAGTACATTAAACCTAGTGTAATGACACAGTAGTACATTCAACCTAGTGTAGTGACACCGTAGTACATTAAACCTAGTGTAATGACACAGTAGTACTTTAAGCCTAGTGTAATGACACAGTAGTACATTAAACCTAGTGTAATGACACAGTAGTACATTAAACCTAGGGTAATGACACAGTAGTACATTAAACCTAGTGTAATGACACAGTAGTACATTAATTAAACCTAGTGTAATGACACAGTAGTACATTAATTAAACCTAGTGTAATGACACAGAGGTACATTAAACCTAGTGTAATGACACAGTAGTACATTAAACCTAGTGTAATGACACAGTAGTACAGTAAACCTAGTGTAATGACACAGTAGTACATTAAACCTAGTGTAATGACACAGTAGTAGTTCAAAAAATGCAGAACTAAGAACAGATACAGCCCTTGGTTCACCCCAGACCTGACTGCCCTCGACCAACACAAAAACATCCTGTGGCGGACTGCAATAGCATCGAATAGTCCCCGTGATATGCAACTGTTCAGGGAAGTCCGGAACCAATACACGCAGTCAGTCAGGAAAGCTAAGGCCAGCTTCTTCAGGCAGAAGTTTGCATCCTGTAGCTCCAACTCCAAAAAGTTCTGGGACACTGTGAAGTCCATGGAGAACAAGAGCACCTCCTCCCAGCTGCCCACTGCACTGAGGCAAGGTAACACGGTCACCACTGATAAATCCCATGATTATCGAAAACTTCAATAAGCATTTCTCAACGGCTGGCCATGCCTTCCGCCTGGCTACTTCAACCTCGGCCAACAGCTCCGCCCCCCCCGCAGCTCCTCGCCCAAGCCTCTCCAGGTTCTCCTTTACCCAAATCCAGATAGCAGATGTTCTGAAAGAGCTGCAAAACCTTTACCCGTACAAATCAGCTGGGCTTGACAATCTGGACCCTCTATTTCTGAAACTATCTGCCACCATTGTCGCAACCCCTATTACCAGCCTGTTCAACCTCTCTTTCATCTCGTCTGAGATCCCCAAGGATTGGAAAGCTGCCGCAGTCATCCCCCTCTTCAAAGGGGGAGACACCCTGGACCCAAACTGCTACAGACCTATATCCATCCTGCCCTGCCTATCTAAGGTCTTCGAAAGCCAAGTCAACAAACAGGTCACTGACCATCTCGAATCCCACCGTACCTTCTCCGCTGTGCAATCTGGTTTCCGAGCCGGTCATGGGTGCACCTCAGCCACACTCAAGGTACTAAACGACATCATAACCGCCATCGATAAAAGACAGTACTGTGCAGCCGTCTTCATCGACCTTGCCAAGGCTTTCGACTCTGTCAATCACCATATTCTTATCGGCAGACTCAGTAGCCTCGGTTTTTCGGATGACTGCCTTGCCTGGTTCACCAATTACTTTGCAGACAGAGTTCAGTGTGTCAAATCGGAGGGCATGCTGTCCGGTCCTCTGGCAGTCTCTATGGGGGTGCCACAGGGTTCAATTCTCGGGCCGACTCTTTTCTCTGTGTATATCAATGATGTTGCTCTTGCTGCGGGCGATTCCCTGATCCACCTCTACGCAGACGACACCATTCTATATACTTTCGGCCCGTCTTTGGACACTGTGCTATCTAACCTCCAAACAAGCTTCAATGCCATACAACACTCCTTCCGTGGCCTCCAACTGCTCTTAAACGCTAGTAAAACCAAATGCATGCTTTTCAACCGGTCGATGCCTGCACCTGCATGCCCGACTAGCATCACCACCCTGGATGGTTCCGACCTAGAATATGTGGACGTCTATAAGTACCTAGGTGTCTGGCTAGACTGCAAACTCTCCTTCCAGACTCATATCAAACATCTCCAATCGAAAATCAAATCAAGAGTCGGCTTTCTATTCCGCAACAAAGCCTCCTTCACTCAAGCCGCCAAGCTTACCCTAGTAAAACTGACTATCCTACCGATCCTCGACTTCGGCGATGTCATCTACAAAATGGCTTCCAACACTCTACTCAGCAAACTGGATGCAGTCTATCACAGTGCCATCCGTTTTGTCACTAAAGCACCTTATACCACCCACCACTGCGACTTGTATGCTCTAGTCGGCTGGCCCTCGCTACATATTCGTCGCCAGACCCACTGGCTCCAGGTCATCTACAAGTCTATGCTAGGTAAAGCTCCGCCTTATCTCAGCTCACTGGTCACGATGGCAACACCCATCCGTAGCACGCGCTCCAGCAGGTGTATCTCACTGATCATCCCTAAAGCCAACACCTCATTTGGCCGCCTTTCGTTCCAGTACTCTGCTGCCTGTGACTGGAACGAATTGCAAAAATCGCTGAAGTTGGAGACTTTTATCTCCCTCACCAACTTCAAACATCAGCTATCTGAGCAGCTAACCGATCGCTGCAGCTGTACATAGTCTATTGGTAAATAGCCCACCCTTTTCACCTACCTCATCCCCATACTGTTTTTATTTATTTACTTTTCTGCTCTTCTGCACACCAATATCTCTACCTGTACATGACCATCTGATCTTTTATCACTCCAGTGTTAATCTGCAAAATTGTAATTATTTGCCTACCTCCTCATGCCTTTTGCACACATTGTATATAGACCCCCCCCTTTGTTTTCTACTGTGTTATTGACTTGTTAATTGTTTACTCCATGTGTAACTCTTTGTTGTATGCTCACACTGCTATGCTTTATCTTGGCCAGGTCGCAGTTGCAAATGAGAACTTGTTCTCAACTAGCCTACCTGGTTAAATAAAGGTGAAATAAAAAATAAAATAAAAAAATAAAAAAAGTAGTACATTAATTAAACCTAGTGTAATGACACAGTAGTACATTAATTAAACCTAGTGTAATGACACAGTAGTACATTAAACCTAGTGTAATGACACAGAAGTACATTAAACCTAGTGTGATGACACAGTAGTACATTAATTCAACCTAGTGTAATGACACAGTAGTACATTAAATCCAGTGTAATGACACAGAAGTACATTAATTAAACCTAGTGTAATGACACAGTAGGACATTAATTTAACCTAGTGTAATGACACAGTAGTACATTAATTAAACCTAGTGTAATGACACAGTAGTACATTAAACCTAGTGTAATGACACAGTAGTACATTAAACCTAGTGTAATGACACAGTAGTACATTAAACCTAGTGTAATGACACAGTAGTACATTAATTCTAGTGTAGTGACACAGTAGTACATTAAACCTAGTGTAATGACACAGTAGTACATTCAACCTAGTGTAATGACACAGTAGTACATTCATTAAACCTAGTGTAATGACACAGTAGTACAGTAAACCTAGTGTAATTACACAGTAGTACATTAAACCTAGTGTAATGACACAGTAGTACATTAAACCTAGTGTAATGACACAGTAGTACATTAAACCTAGTGTAATGACACAGTAGTACATTAAACCTAGTGTAATGACAAGGTAGTACATTAAACCTAGTGTAGTGACACCGTAGTACATTAAACCTAGTGTAATGACACAGTAGTACTTTAAGCCTAGTGTAATGACACAGTAGTACATTAAACCTAGTGTAATGACACAGTAGTACATTAAACCTAGTGTAATGACACAGTAGTACATTAATTAAACCTAGTGTAATGACACAGTCGTACATTAAACCTAGTGTAATTACACAGTAGTACATTAAACCTAGTGTAATGACACAGTAGTACATTAAACCTAGTGTAATGACACAGTAGTAGATTAAACCTAGTGTAATGACACAGTAGTACAGTAAACCTAGTGTAATGACACAGTAGTACAGTAAACCTAGTGTAATGACACAGTAGTACAGTAAACCTAGTGTAATGACACAGTAGTACAGTAAACCTAGTGTAATGACACAGTAGTACATTAAACCTAGTGTAATGACACAGTATTAAACCTAGTGTAATGACACAGTAGTACATTAAACCTAGTGTAATGACACAGTAGTACATTCAACCTAGTGTAATGACACAGTAGTACTTTAAGCCTAGTGTAATGACACAGTAGTACTTTAAGCCTAGTGTAATGACACAGTAGTACATTAAACGGCAGTGTAGCCTAGTGGTTAGAGCGTTGGACTAGTAACTGGAAGGTTGCAAGTTCAAACCCCCGAGCTGACAAGGTACAAATCTGTCGTTCTGCCCCTGAACAGGCAGTTAACCCACTGTTCCTAGGCCGTCATTGAAAATAAGAATTTGTTCTTAACTGAAAAAAAAAATAAAAAAACCTAGTGTAATGACACAGTAGTACAGTAAACCTAGTGTAATGACACAAAAGTATGTTAATTAAACCTAGTGTAATGACACAGTAGTACATTAAACCTAGTGTAATGACACAGTAGTACATTCAACCTAGTGTAGTGACACCGTAGTACATTAAACCTAGTGTAATGACACAGTAGTACTTTAAGCCTAGTGTAATGACACAGTAGTACATTAAACCTAGTGTAATGACACAGTAGTACATTAAACCTAGTGTAATGACACAGTAGTACATTAAACCTAGTGTAATGACACAGTAGTACATTAATTAAACCTAGTGTAATGACACAGAGGTACATTAAACCTAGTGTAATGACACAGTAGTACATTAAACCTAGTGTAATGACACAGTAGTACATTCAACCTAGTGTAGTGACACCGTAGTACATTAAACCTAGTGTAATGACACAGTAGTACATTAAACCTAGTGTAATGACACAGTAGTACATTAAACCTAGTGTAATGACACAGTAGTACTTTAAACCTAGTGTAGTGACACAGTAGTACATTAAACCTAGTGTAATGACACAGTAGTACATTAAACCTAGTGTGATGACACAATAGTACATTAATTCAACCTATTGTAATGACACAGTAGTACATTAAACCTAGTGTAATGACACAAAAGTATGTTAATTAAACCTAGTGTAATGACACAGTAGTACATTAATTAAACCTAGTGTGATGACACAGTAGTACATTAATTAAACCTAGTGTAATGACACAGTAGTACAGTAAACCTAGTGTAATGACACAGTAGTACATTAAACCTAGTTTAATGACACAGTAGTACATTCAACCTAGTGTAATGACACAGTAGTACTTTAAGCCTAGTGTAATGACACTGTAGTACATTAAACCTAGTGTAATGACACAGTAGTACATTCAACCTAGTGTAATGACACAGTAGTACTTTAAGCCTAGTGTAATGACACAGTAGTACATTAAACGGCAGTGTAGCCTAGTGGTTAGAGCGTTGGACTAGTAACTGGAAGGTTGCAAGTTCAAACCCCCGAGCTGACAAGGTACAAATCTGTCGTTCTGCCCCTGAACAGGCAGTTAACCCACTGTTCCTAGGCCGTCATTGAAAATAAGAATTTGTTCTTAACTGACTTGCCTAGTTAAATAAAGGTAAAATAAAATAAAAAAAACCTAGTGTAATGACACAGAAGTATGTTAATTAAACCTAGTGTAATGACACAGTTGTACATTAAACCTAGTGTAATGACACAGTAGTACATTCAACCTAGTGTAGTGACACCGTAGTACATTAAACCTAGTGTAATGACACAGTAGTACTTTAAGCCTAGTGTAATGACACAGTAGTACATTAAACCTAGTGTAATGACACAGTAGTACATTAAACCTAGTGTAATGACACAGTAGTACATTAAACCTAGTGTAATGACACAGTAGTACATTAATTAAACCTAGTGTAATGACACAGTAGTACATTAATTAAACCTAGTGTAATGACACAGAGGTACATTAAACCTAGTGTAATGACACAGTAGTACATTAAACCTAGTGTAATGACACAGTAGTACATTCAACCTAGTGTAGTGACACCGTAGTACATTAAACCTAGTGTAATGACACAGTAGTACTTTAAGCCTAGTGTAATGACACAGTAGTACATTAAACCTAGTGTAATGACACAGTAGTACATTAAACCTAGTGTAATGACACAGTAGTACATTAAACCTAGTGTAGTGACACAGTAGTACATTAAACCTAGTGTAGTGACACAGTAGTACATTAAACCTAGTGTAATGACACAGTAGTACATTAAACCTAGTGTGATGACACAATAGTACATTAATTCAACCTATTGTAATGACACAGTAGTACATTAAACCTAGTGTAATGACACAAAAGTATGTTAATTAAACCTAGTGTAATGACACAAAAGTATGTTAATTAAACCTAGTGTAATGACACAGTAGTACATTAAACCTAGTGTAATGACACAGAAGTATGTTAATTAAACCTAGTGTAATGACACAGTAGTACATTAAACCTAGTGTAATGACACAGTAGTACATTCAACCTAGTGTAGTGACACCGTAGTACATTAAACCTAGTGTAATGACACAGTAGTACTTTAAGCCTAGTGTAATGACACAGTAGTACATTAAACCTAGTGTAATGACACAGTAGTACATTAAACCTAGTGTAATGACACAGTAGTACATTAAACCTAGTGTAATGACACAGTAGTACATTAATTAAACCTAGTGTAATGACACAGAGGTACATTAAACCTAGTGTAATGACACAGTAGTACATTAAACCTAGTGTAATGACACAGTAGTACATTCAACCTAGTGTAGTGACACCGTAGTACATTAAACCTAGTGTAATGACACAGTAGTACATTAAACCTAGTGTAATGACACAGTAGTACATTAAACCTAGTGTAATGACACAGTAGTACTTTAAACCTAGTGTAGTGACACAGTAGTACATTAAACCTAGTGTAATGACACAGTAGTACATTAAACCTAGTGTGATGACACAATAGTACATTAATTCAACCTATTGTAATGACACAGTAGTACATTAAACCTAGTGTAATGACACAAAAGTATGTTAATTAAACCTAGTGTAATGACACAGTAGTACATTAATTAAACCTAGTGTGATGACACAGTAGTACATTAATTAAACCTAGTGTAATGACACAGTAGTACAGTAAACCTAGTGTAATGACACAGTAGTACATTAAACCTAGTGTAATGACACAGTAGTACATTCAACCTAGTGTAATGACACAGTAGTACTTTAAGCCTAGTGTAATGACACTGTAGTACATTAAACCTAGTGTAATGACACAGTAGTACATTCAACCTAGTGTAATGACACAGTAGTACTTTAAGCCTAGTGTAATGACACAGTAGTACATTAAACGGCAGTGTAGCCTAGTGGTTAGAGCGTTGGACTAGTAACTGGAAGGTTGCAAGTTCAAACCCCCGAGCTGACAAGGTACAAATCTGTCGTTCTGCCCCTGAACAGGCAGTTAACCCACTGTTCCTAGGCCGTCATTGAAAATAAGAATTTGTTCTTAACTGACTTGCCTAGTTAAATAAAGGTAAAATAAAATAAAAAAAACCTAGTGTAATGACACAGAAGTATGTTAATTAAACCTAGTGTAATGACACAGTTGTACATTAAACCTAGTGTAATGACACAGTAGTACATTCAACCTAGTGTAGTGACACCGTAGTACATTAAACCTAGTGTAATGACACAGTAGTACTTTAAGCCTAGTGTAATGACACAGTAGTACATTAAACCTAGTGTAATGACACAGTAGTACATTAAACCTAGTGTAATGACACAGTAGTACATTAAACCTAGTGTAATGACACAGTAGTACATTAATTAAACCTAGTGTAATGACACAGTAGTACATTAATTAAACCTAGTGTAATGACACAGAGGTACATTAAACCTAGTGTAATGACACAGTAGTACATTAAACCTAGTGTAATGACACAGTAGTACATTCAACCTAGTGTAGTGACACCGTAGTACATTAAACCTAGTGTAATGACACAGTAGTACTTTAAGCCTAGTGTAATGACACAGTAGTACATTAAACCTAGTGTAATGACACAGTAGTACATTAAACCTAGTGTAATGACACAGTAGTACATTAAACCTAGTGTAGTGACACAGTAGTACATTAAACCTAGTGTAGTGACACAGTAGTACATTAAACCTAGTGTAATGACACAGTAGTACATTAAACCTAGTGTGATGACACAATAGTACATTAATTCAACCTATTGTAATGACACAGTAGTACATTAAACCTAGTGTAATGACACAAAAGTATGTTAATTAAACCTAGTGTAATGACACAAAAGTATGTTAATTAAACCTAGTGTAATGACACAGTAGTACATTAATTAAACCTAGTGTGATGACACAGTAGTACATTAATTAAACCTAGTGTAATGACACAGTAGTACATTAAACCTAGTGTAATGACACAGAAGTATGTTAATTAAACCTAGTGTAATGACACAGTAGTACATTAAACCTAGTGTAATGACACAGTAGTACATTCAACCTAGTGTAGTGACACCGTAGTACATTAAACCTAGTGTAATGACACAGTAGTACTTTAAGCCTAGTGTAATGACACAGTAGTACATTAAACCTAGTGTAATGACACAGTAGTACATTAAACCTAGTGTAATGACACAGTAGTACATTAAACCTAGTGTAATGACACAGTAGTACATTAATTAAACCTAGTGTAATGACACAGTAGTACATTAATTAAACCTAGTGTAATGACACAGAGGTACATTAAACCTAGTGTAATGACACAGTAGTACATTAAACCTAGTGTAATGACACAGTAGTACAGTAAACCTAGTGTAATGACACAGTAGTACATTAAACCTAGTGTAATGACACAGTAGTACATTAAACCTAGTGTAATGACACAGTAGTACATTAATTAAACCTAGTGTAATGACACAGTAGTACATTAAACCTAGTGTGATGACACAGTAGTACATTAATTCAACCTAGTGTAATGACACAGTAGTACATTAAATCCAGTACAATGGCACAGACATACATTAATTAACCTTAGTGTAATGACACAGTAGGACATTAATTTAACCTAGTGTAATGACACAGTAGTACATTAATTAAACCTAGTGTAATGACACAGTAGTACATTAAACCTAGTGTAATGACACAGTAGTACATTAAACCTAGTGTAATGACACAGTAGTACATTAAACCTAGTGTAATGACACAGTAGTACATTAATTCTAGTGTAGTGACACAGTAGTACATTAAACCTAGTGTAATGACACAGTAGTACATTCAACCTAGTGTAATGACACAGTAGTACATTCATTAAACCTAGTGTAATGACTCAGTAGTACAGTAAACCTAGTGTAATGACACAGTAGTACATTAAACCTAGTGTAATGACACAGTAGTACATTAAACCTAGTGTAATGACACAGTAGTACATTAATTAAACCTAGTGTAATGACACAGTAGTACATTAATTAAACCTAGTGTAATGACACAGTAGTACATTAAACCTAGTGTAATGAAACAGTAGTACATTCAACCTAGTGTAATGACACAGTAGTACTTTAAGCCTAGTGTAATGACACAGTAGTACATTAAACCTAGTGTAATGACACAGTAGTACATTAAACCTAGTGTAATGACACAGTAGTACATTAAACCTAGTGTAGTGACACAGTAGTACATTAAACCTAGTGTAATGACACAGTAGTACATTAAACCTAGTGTGATGACACAGTAGTACATTAATTAAACCTAGTGTAATGACACAGTAGTACATTAAACCTAGTGTAATGAAACAGTAGTACATTCAACCTAGTGTAATGACACAGTAGTACTTTAAGCCTAGTGTAATGACACAGTAGTACATTAAACCTAGTGTAATGACACAGTAGTACATTAAACCTAGTGTAATGACACAGTAGTACATTAAACCTAGTGTAGTGACACAGTAGTACATTAAACCTAGTGTAATGACACAGTAGTACATTAAACCTAGTGTGATGACACAGTAGTACATTAATTAAACCTAGTGTGATGACACAGTAGTACATTAATTAAACCTAGTGTAATGACACAGTAGTACATTAAACCTAGTGTAATGACACAGAAGTATGTTAATTAAACCTAGTGTAATGACACAGTAGTACATTAAACCTAGTGTAATGAAACAGTAGTACATTCAACCTAGTGTAGTGACACCGTAGTACATTAAACCTAGTGTAATGACACAGTAGTACTTTAAGCCTAGTGTAATGACACAGTAGTACATTAAACCTAGTGTAATGACAAGGTAGTACATTAAACCTAGTGTAGTGACACCGTAGTACATTAAACCTAGTGTAATGACACAGTAGTACTTTAAGCCTAGTGTAATTACACAGTAGTACATTAAACCTAGTGTAATGACACAGTAGTACATTAAACCTAGTGTAATGACACAGTAGTACATTAATTAAACCTAGTGTAATGACACAGTCGTACATTAAACCTAGTGTAATGACACAGTAGTACATTAAACCTAGTGTAGTGACACAGTAGTACATTAAACCTAGTGTAATGACACAGTAGTACATTCAACCTAGTGTAATGACACAGTAGTACTTTAAGCCTAGTGTAATGACACAGTAGTACATTAAACCTAGTGTAATGACACAGTAGTACATTAAACCTAGTGTAATGACACAGTAGTAGATTAAACCTAGTGTAATGACACAGTAGTACAGTAAACCTAGTGTAATGACACAGTAGTACAGTAAACCTAGTGCAATGACACAGTAGTACAGTAAACCTAGTATAATGACACAGTAGTACAGTAAACCTAGTGTAATGACACAGTAGTACATTAAACCTAGTGTAATGACACAGTATTAAACCTAGTGTAATGACACAGTGGTACATTAAACCTAGTGTAATGACACAGTAGTACATTCAATCTAGTGTAATGACACAGTAGTACTTTAAGCCTAGTGTAATGACACTGTAGTACATTAAACCTAGTGTAATGACACAGTAGTACATTCAACCTAGTGTAATGACACAGTAGTACTTTAAACCTAGTGTAATGACACAGTAGTACATTAAACGGCAGTGTAGCCTAGTGGTTAGAGCGTTGGACTAGTAACTGGAAGGTTGCAAGTTCAAACCCCCGAGCTGACAAGGTACACATCTGTCGTTCTGCCCCTGAACAGGCAGTTAACCCACTGTTCCTAGGCCGTCATTGAAAATAAGAATTTGTTCTTAACTGACTTGCCTAGTTAAATAAAGGTAAAATAAAAAAATAAAAAACCTAGTGTAATGACACAGTAGTACAGTAAACCTATTGTAGTGACACAGTAGTACATTAAACCTAGTGTAATGACACAGTAGTACATTCAACCTAGTGTAATGACACAGTAGTACTTTAAGCCTAGTGTAATGACACAGTAGTACATTAAACCTAGTGTAATGACACAGTAGTACAGTAAACCTAGTGTAATGACACAGTAGTACATTAAACCTAGTGTAATGACACAGTAGTACATTAAACCTAGTGTAATGACACAGTAGTACATTCATTAAACCTAGTGTAATGACACAGTAGTACATTAATTAAACCTAGTGTAATGACACAGTAGTACATTAAACCTAGTGTAATGAAACAGTAGTACATTCAACCTAGTGTAATGACACAGTAGTACTTTAAGCCTAGTGTAATGACACAGTAGTACATTAAACCTAGTGTAATGACACAGTAGTACATTAAACCTAGTGTAATGACACAGTAGTACATTAAACCTAGTGTAGTGACACAGTAGTACATTAAACCTAGTGTAATGACACAGTAGTACATTAAACCTAGTGTGATGACACAGTAGTACATTAATTAAACCTCATGTAATGACACAGTAGTACATTAAACCTAGTGTAATGACACAGAAGTATGTTAATTAAACCTAGTGTAATGACACAGTAGTACATTAATTAAACCTAGTGTGATGACACAGTAGTACATTAATTAAACCTAGTGTAATGACACAGTAGTACATTAAACCTAGTGTAATGACACAGAAGTATGTTAATTAAACCTAGTGTAATGACACAGTAGTACATTAAACCTAGTGTAATGAAACAGTAGTACATTCAACCTAGTTTAGTGACACCGTAGTACATTAAACCTAGTGTAATGACACAGTAGTACTTTAAGCCTAGTGTAATGACACAGTAGTACATTAAACCTAGTGTAATGACACAGTAGTACATTAAACCTAGTGTAATGACACAGTAGTACATTAAACCTAGTGTAATGACACAGTAGTACATTAATTAAACCTAGTGTAATGACACAGTAGTACATTAATTAATCCTAGTGTAATGACACAGAGGTACATTAAACCTAGTGTAATGACACAGTAGTACATTAAACCTAGTGTAATGACACAGTAGTACATTCAACCTAGTGTAATGACACAGTAGTACTTTAAGCCTAGTGTAATGACACAGTAGTACATTAAACCTAGTGTAGCGACACCGAAGTACATTAAACCTAGTGTAATGAGACAGTAGTACTTTAAGCCTAGTGTAATGACACAGTAGTACATTAAACCTAGTGTAATGACACAGTAGTACATTAAACCTAGTGTGATGACACAGTAGTACATTAATTAAACCTAGTGTAATGACACAGTAGTACATTAAACCTAGTGTAATGACACAGAAGTATGTTAATTAAACCTAGTGTGATGACACAGTAGTACATTAATTAAACCTAGTGTGATGACACAGTAGTACATTAATTAAACCTAGTGTAATGACACAGTAGTACATTAAACTTAGTGTAATGACACAGAAGTATGTTAATTAAACCTAGTGTAATGACACAGTAGTACATTAAACCTAGTGTAATGACACAGTAGTACATTCAACCTAGTGTAGTGACACCGTAGTACATTAAACCTAGTGTAATGACACAGTAGTACTTTAAGCCTAGTGTAATTACACAGTAGTACATTAAACCTAGTGTAATGACACAGTAGTACATTAAACCTAGTGTAATGACACAGTAGTACATTAAACCTAGTGTAATGACACAGTAGTACATTAAACCTAGTGTAATGACACAATAGTACATTAATTAAACCTAGTGTAATGACACAGTAGTACATTAATTAAACCTAGTGTAATGACACAGAGGTACATTAAACCTAGTGTAATGACACAGTAGTACATTAAACCTAGTGTAATGACACAGTAGTACAGTAAACCTAGTGTAATGACAGAGTAGGACATTAAACCTAGTGTAATGACACAGTAGTACATTAAACCTAGTGTAATGACACAGAAGTATGTTAATTAAACCTAGTGTGATGACACAGTAGTACATTAATTAAACCTAGTGTGATGACACAGTAGTACATTAATTAAACCTAGTGTAATGACACAGTAGTACATTAAACTTAGTGTAATGACACAGAAGTATGTTAATTAAACCTAGTGTAATGACACAGTAGTACATTAAACCTAGTGTAATGACACAGTAGTACATTCAACCTAGTGTAGTGACACCGTAGTACATTAAACCTAGTGTAATGACACAGTAGTACTTTAAGCCTAGTGTAATTACACAGTAGTACATTAAACCTAGTGTAATGACACAGTAGTACATTAAACCTAGTGTAATGACACAGTAGTACATTAAACCTAGTGTAATGACACAATAGTACATTAATTAAACCTAGTGTAATGACACAGTAGTACATTAATTAAACCTAGTGTAATGACACAGAGGTACATTAAACCTAGTGTAATGACACAGTAGTACATTAAACCTAGTGTAATGACACAGTAGTACAGTAAACCTAGTGTAATGACACAGTAGTACTTTAAGCCTAGTGTAATGACACAGTAGTACATTAAACCTAGTGTAATGACACAGTAGTAGATTAAACCTAGTGTAATGACACAGTAGTACATTAAACCTAGTGTAATGAAACAGTAGTACATTAAACCTAGTGTAGTGACACAGTAGTACATTAAACCTAGTGTAATGACACAGTAGTACATTAAACCTAGTGTGATGACACAGTAGTACATTTATTAAACCTAGTGTAATGACACAGTTGTACATTAAACCTAGTGTGATGACACAGTAGTACATTAATTAAACCTAGTGTAATGACACAGAAGTACATTAAACCTAGTGTGATGACACAGTAGTACATTAATTCAACCTAGTGTAATGACACAGTAGTACATTAAATCCAGTGTAATGACACAGAAGTACATTAATTAAACCTAGTGTAATGACACAGGTAGGACATTAATTAAACCTAGTGTAATGACACAGTAGTACATTAATTAAACCTAGTGTAATGACACAGTAGTACATTAAACCTAGTGTAATGACACAGTAGTACATTAAACCTAGTGTAATGACACAGTAGTACATTAAACCTAGTGTAATGACACCGTAGTACATTAATTCTAGTGTAGTGACACAGTAGTACATTAAACCTAGTGTAATGACACAGTAGTACATTCAACCTAGTGTAATGACACAGTAGTACATTCATTAAACCTAGTGTAATGACACAGTAGTACAGTAAACCTAGTGTAATGACACAGTAGTACATTAAACCTAGTGTAATGACACAGTAGTACATTAAACCTAGTGTAATGACACAGTAGTACATTAAACCTAGTGTAATGACACAGTAGTACATTAAACCTAGTGTAATGACAAGGTAGTACATTAAACCTAGTGTAGTGACACCGTAGTACATTAAACCTAGTGTAATGACACAGTAGTACTTTAAGCCTAGTGTAATGACACAGTAGTACATTAAACCTAGTGTAATGACACAGTAGTACATTAAACCTAGTGTAATGACACAGTAGTACATTAAACCTAGTGTAATGACACAGAAGTATGTTAATTAAACCTAGTGTAATGACACAGTAGTACATTAATTAAACCTAGTGTGATGACACAGTAGTACATTAATTAAACCTAGTGTAATGACACAGTAGTACATTAAACCTAGTGTAATGACACAGAAGTATGTTAATTAAACCTAGTGTAATGACACAGTAGTACATTAAACCTAGTGTAATGAAACAGTAGTACATTCAACCTAGTTTAGTGACACCGTAGTACATTAAACCTAGTGTAATGACACAGTAGTACTTAAGCCTAGTGTAATGACACAGTAGTACATTAAACCTAGTGTAATGACACAGTAGTACATTAAACCTAGTGTAATGACACAGTAGTACATTAAACCTAGTGTAATGACAGTAGTACATTAATTAAACCTAGTGTAATGACACAGTAGTACATTAATTAATCCTAGTGTAATGACACAGAGGTACATTAAACCTAGTGTAATGACACAGTAGTACATTAAACCTAGTGTAATGACACAGTAGTACATTCAACCTAGTGTAATGACACAGTAGTACTTTAAGCCTAGTGTAATGACACAGTAGTACATTAAACCTAGTGTAATGAGACAGTAGTACTTTAAGCCTAGTGTAATGACACAGTAGTACATTAAACCTAGTGTAATGACACAGTAGTACATTAAACCTAGTGTGATGACACAGTAGTACATTAATTAAACCTAGTGTAATGACACAGTAGTACATTAAACCTAGTGTAATGACACAGAAGTATGTTAATTAAACCTAGTGTGATGTACATTAAACCTAGTGTAATGACACAGTAGTACATTCAACCTAGTGTAGTGACACCGTAGTACATTAAACCTAGTGTAATGACACAGTAGTACTTTAAGCCTAGTGTAATTACACAGTAGTACATTAAACCTAGTGTAATGACACAGTAGTACATTAAACCTAGTGTAATGACACAGTAGTACATTAAACCTAGTGTAATGACACAATAGTACATTAATTAAACCTAGTGTAATGACACAGTAGTACATTAATTAAACCTAGTGTAATGACACAGAGGTACATTAAACCTAGTGTAATGACACAGTAGTACATTAAACCTAGTGTAATGACACAGTAGTACAGTAAACCTAGTGTAATGACACAGTAGTACTTTAAGCCTAGTGTAATGACACAGTAGTACATTAAACCTAGTGTAATGACACAGTAGTAGATTAAACCTAGTGTAATGACACAGTAGTACATTAAACCTAGTGTAATGAAACAGTAGTACATTAAACCTAGTGTAGTGACACAGTAGTACATTAAACCTAGTGTAATGACACAGTAGTACATTAAACCTAGTGTGATGACACAGTAGTACATTTATTAAACCTAGTGTAATGACACAGTTGTACATTAAACCTAGTGTGATGACACAGTAGTACATTAATTAAACCTAGTGTAATGACACAGAAGTACATTAAACCTAGTGTGATGACACAGTAGTACATTAATTCAACCTAGTGTAATGACACAGTAGTACATTAAATCCAGTGTAATGACACAGAAGTACATTAATTAAACCTAGTGTAATGACACAGTAGGACATTAATTAAACCTAGTGTAATGACACAGTAGTACATTAATTAAACCTAGTGTAATGACACAGTAGTACATTAAACCTAGTGTAATGACACAGTAGTACATTAAACCTAGTGTAATGACACAGTAGTACATTAAACCTAGTGTAATGACACCGTAGTACATTAATTCTAGTGTAGTGACACAGTAGTACATTAAACCTAGTGTAATGACACAGTAGTACATTCAACCTAGTGTAATGACACAGTAGTACATTCATTAAACCTAGTGTAATGACACAGTAGTACAGTAAACCTAGTGTAATGACACAGTAGTACATTAAACCTAGTGTAATGACACAGTAGTACATTAAACCTAGTGTAATGACACAGTAGTACATTAAACCTAGTGTAATGACACAGTAGTACATTAAACCTAGTGTAATGACAAGGTAGTACATTAAACCTAGTGTAGTGACACCGTAGTACATTAAACCTAGTGTAATGACACAGTAGTACTTTAAGCCTAGTGTAATGACACAGTAGTACATTAAACCTAGTGTAATGACACAGTAGTACATTAAACCTAGTGTAATGACACAGTAGTACATTAATTAAACCTAGTGTAATGACACAGTAGTACATTAAACCTAGTGTAATGACACAGTAGTACATTAAACCTAGTGTAGTGACACAGTAGTACATTAAACCTAGTGTAATGACACAGTAGTACTTTAAGCCTAGTGTAATGACACAGTAGTACATTCAACCTAGTGTAATGACACAGTAGTACTTTAAGCCTAGTGTAATGACACAGTAGTACATGAAACCTAGTGTAATGACACAGTAGTACATTAAACCTAGTGTAATGACACAGTAGTAGATTAAACCTAGTGTAATGACACAGTAGTACATTAAACCTAGTGTAATGAAACAGTAGTACATTAAACCTAGTGTAGTGACACAGTAGTACATTAAACCTAGTGTAATGACACAGTAGTACATTAAACCTAGTGTGATGACACAGTAGTACATTTATTAAACCTAGTGTAATGACACAGTAGTACATTAAACCTAGTGTGATGACACAGTAGTACATTAATTAAACCTAGTGTAATGACACAGTAGTACATTAAACCTAGTGTAATGACACAGAAGTACATTAAACCTAGTGTGATGACACAGTAGTACATTAATTCAACCTAGTGTAATGACACAGTAGTACATTAAATCCAGTGTAATGACACAGAAGTACATTAATTAAACCTAGTGTAATGACACAGTAGGACATTAATTAAACCTAGTGTAATGACACAGTAGTACATTAATTAAACCTAGTGTAATGACACAGTAGTACATTAAACCTAGTGTAATGACACAGTAGTACATTAAACCTAGTGTAATGACACAGTAGTACATTAATTCTAGTGTAGTGACACAGTAGTACATTAAACCTAGTGTAATGACACAGTAGTACATTCAACCTAGTGTAATGACACAGTAGTACATTCATTAAACCTAGTGTAATGACACAGTAGTACAGTAAACCTAGTGTAATGACACAGTAGTACATTAAACCTAGTGTAATGACACAGTAGTACATTAAACCTAGTGTAATGACACAGTAGTACATTAAACCTAGTGTAATGACACAGTAGTACATTAAACCTAGTGTAATGACAAGGTAGTACATTAAACCTAGTGTAGTGACACCGTAGTACATTAAACCTAGTGTAATGACACAGTAGTACTTTAAGCCTAGTGTAATGACACAGTAGTACATTAACCTAGTGTAATGACACAGTAGTACATTAAACCTAGTGTAATGACACAGTAGTACATTAATTAAACCTAGTGTAATGACACAGTAGTACATTAAACCTGGTGTAATGACACAGTAGTACATTAAACCTAGTGTAGTGACACAGTAGTACATTAAACCTAGTGTAATGACACAGTAGTACAGTAAACCTAGTGTAATGACACAGTAGTACATTAAACCTAGTGTAATGACACAGTAGTACATTAAACCTAGTGTAATGACAAGGTAGTACATTAAACCTAGTGTAGTGACACCGTAGTACATTAAACCTAGTGTAATGACACAGTAGTACTTTAAGCCTAGTGTAATGACACAGTAGTACATTAAACCTAGTGTAATGACACAGTAGTACATTAAACCTAGTGTAATGACACAGTAGTACATTAATTAAACCTAGTGTAATGACACAGTAGTACATTAAACCTAGTGTAATGACACAGTAGTACATTAAACCTAGTGTAGTGACACAGTAGTACATTAAACCTAGTGTAATGACACAGTAGTACTTTAAGCCTAGTGTAATGACACAGTAGTACATTCAACCTAGTGTAATGACACAGTAGTACTTTAAGCCTAGTGTAATGACACAGTAGTACATGAAACCTAGTGTAATGACACAGTAGTACATTAAACCTAGTGTAATGACACAGTAGTAGATTAAACCTAGTGTAATGACACAGTAGTACATTAAACCTAGTGTAATGAAACAGTAGTACATTAAACCTAGTGTAGTGACACAGTAGTACATTAAACCTAGTGTAATGACACAGTAGTACATTAAACCTAGTGTGATGACACAGTAGTACATTTATTAAACCTAGTGTAATGACACAGTAGTACATTAACCTAGTGTGATGACATACAGTAGTACATTAATTAACCTAGTGTAATGACACAGTAGTACATTAAACCTAGTGTAATGACACAGAAGTAAATTAAACCTAGTGTGATGACACAGTAGTACATTATTCAACCTAGTGTAATGACACAGTAGTACATTAAATCCAGTGTAATGACACAGAAGTACATTAATTAAACCTAGTGTAATGACACAGCTAGGACATTAATTAAACCTAGTGTAATGACACAGTAGTACATTAAATTAAACCTAGTGTAATGACACAGTAGTACATGTAAACCTAGTGTAATGACACGAGTAGTACATTAAACCTAGTGTAATGACACAGTAGTACATTAATTCTAGTGGTAGTGACACAGTAGTACATTAAACCTAGTGTAATGACACAGTAGTACATTCAACCTAGTGTAATGACACAGTAGTAATTCATTAACCTAGTGTAATGACACAGTAGTACAGTAAACCTAGTGTAATGACACGTAGTACATTAAACCTAGTGTAATGACACAGTAGTACATTAAACTAAGTGTAATGACACAGTAGTACATTAAACCTAGTGTAATGACACGTAGTACATTAAACCTAGTGTAATGACAAGGTAGTACATTAAACCTAGTGTAGTGACACCGTAGTACATTAAACCTAGTGTAATGACACAGTAGTACTTTAAGCCTAGTGTAATGACACAGTAGTACATTAAACCTAGTGTAATGACACAGTAGTACATTAAACCTAGTGTAATGACACAGTACATTAATTAAACCTAGTGTAATGACACAGTAGTACATTAAACCTAGTGTAATGACACAGTAGTACATTAAACCTAGTGTAGTGACACAGTAGTACATTAAACCTAGTGTAATGACACAGTAGTACATTAAACCTAGTGTAATGACACAGTAGTACATTAAACCTAGTGTAATGACACAGTAGTACATTAAACCTAGTGTAATGACACAGTAGTACATTAAACCTAGTGTAATGACACAGTAGTACTTTAAGCCTAGTGTAATGACACAGTAGTACATTAAACCTAGTGTAATGACACAGTAGTACATTAAACCTAGTGTAATGACACAGTAGTACATTAAACCTAGTGTAATGACACAGTAGTACATTAAACCTAGTGTAATGACACAGTAGTACATTAAACCTAGTGTAATGACACAGTAGTACATTAAACCTAGTGTAATGACACAGTAGTACATTTAAACCTAGTGTAATGACACAGTAGTACATTAAACCTAGTGTAATGACACAGTAGTACATTAAACCTAGTGTAATGACACAGTAGTACATTAACCTAGTGTAGTGACACAGTAGTACATTAAACCTAGTGTAATGACACAGTAGTACATTAAACCTAGTGTAATGACACAGTAGTACATTCATTAAACCTAGTGTAATGACACAGTAGTACATTAAACCTAGTGTAATGACACAGTAGTACATTAAACCTAGTGTAATGACACAGTAGTACATTAAACCTAGTGTAATGACACAGTAGTACATTAAA
Organism: Oncorhynchus kisutch; assembly: GCF_002021735.2. Taxonomy (NCBI): domain Eukaryota; kingdom Metazoa; phylum Chordata; class Actinopteri; order Salmoniformes; family Salmonidae; genus Oncorhynchus; species Oncorhynchus kisutch. The sequence continues at coordinate 20,913,717 of NC_034186.2, read as the reverse complement.
CCTAGTGTAATGACACAGTAGTACATTAAACCTAGTGTAATGACACAGTAGTACATTAATTAAACCTAGTGTAATGACACAGTAACATTAAACCTAGTGTAATGACACAGTAGTACATTAAACCTAGTGTAATGACACAGTAGTACATTAAACCTAGTGTAATGACACAGTAGTACATTAAACCTAGTGTAATGACACAGTAGTACATTAAACCTAGTGTAATGACACAGTAGTACATTAAACCTAGTGTAATGACACAGTAGTACATTAAACCTAGTGTAATGACACAGTAGTACATTAAACCTAGTGTAATGACACAGTAGTACATTAAACCTAGTGTAATGACACAGTAGTACATTAAACCTAGTGTAATGACACAGTAGTACATTAAACCTAGTGTAATGACACAGTAGTACATTAAACCTAGTGTAATGACACAGTAGTACATTAAACCTAGTGTAATGACACAGTAGTACATTAAACCTAGTGTAATGACACAGTAGTACTTTAAGCCTAGTGTAATGACACAGTAGTACATTAAACCTAGTGTAATGACACAGTAGTACATTAAACCTAGTGTAATGACACAGTAGTACATTAATTAAACCTAGTGTAATGACACAGTAGTACATTAATTAAACCTAGTGTAATGACACAGTATCACATTAAACCTAGTGTAATGACACAGTAGTACATTAATTAAACCTAGTGTAGTGACACCGTAGTACATTAAACCTAGTGTAATGACACAGTAGTACTTTAAGCCTAGTGTAATGACACAGTAGTACATTAAACCTAGTGTAATGACACAGTAGTACATTAAACCTAGTGTAATGACACAGTAGTACATTAAACCTAGTGTAATGACACAGTAGTACATTAAACCTAGTGTAATGACACAGTAGTACATTAAACCTAGTGTAATGACACAGTAGTACATTAAACCTAGTGTAATGACACAGTAGTACATTAAACCTAGTGTAATGACACAGTAGTACATTAAACCTAGTGTAATGACACAGTAGTACATTAAACCTATTGTAATGACACAGTAGTACATTAAACCTAGTGTAATGACACAGAAGTATGTTAATTAAACCTAGTGTGATGACACAGTAGTACATTAATTAAACCTAGTGTGATGACACAGTAGTACATTAATTAAACCTAGTGTAATGACACAGTAGTACATTAAACTTAGTGTAATGACACAGAAGTATGTTAATTAAACCTAGTGTAATGACACAGTAGTACATTAAACCTAGTGTAATGACACAGTAGTACATTCAACCTAGTGTAGTGACACCGTAGTACATTAAACCTAGTGTAATGACACAGTAGTACTTTAAGCCTAGTGTAATTACACAGTAGTACATTAAACCTAGTGTAATGACACAGTAGTACATTAAACCTAGTGTAATGACACAGTAGTACATTAAACCTAGTGTAATGACACAGTAGTACATTAATTAAACCTAGTGTAATGACACAGTAGTACATTAATTAAACCTAGTGTAATGACACAGAGTACATTAAACCTAGTGTAATGACACAGTAGTACATTAAACCTAGTGTAATGACACAGTAGTACATTAAACCTAGTGTAATGACAGAGTAGTACATTAAACCTAGTGTAATGACACAGTAGTACATTAAACCTAGTGTAATGACACAGTAGTAATTAAACCTAGTGTAATGACACAGTAGTACATTATTAACCTAGTGTAATGACACAGTACATTAATTAAACCTAGTGTAATGACACAGTAGTACATTAAACCTAGTGTAATGACACAGTATGTTAATTAAACCTAGTGTAATGACACAGTAGTACATTAAACCTAGTGTAATGACACAGTAGTACATTAAACCTAGTGTAGTGACACAGTAGTACATTAAACCTAGTGTAATGACACAGTAGTACTTTAACCTAGTGTAATGACACAGTAGTACATTAAACCTAGTGTAATGACACAGTAGTACATTAAACCTAGTGTAATGACACAGTAGTACATTAACCTAGTGTAATGACACAGTAGTACATTAAACCTAGTGTAATGACACAGTAGTACATTAATTAAACCTAGTGTAATGACACAGTAGTACATTAAACCTAGTGTAATGACACAGTAGTACATTAAACCTAGTGTAATGACACAGTAGTACATTAAACCTAGTGTAATGACACAGTAGTACATTAAACCTAGTGTAATGACACAGTAGTACATTAAACCTAGTGTAATGACACAGTAGTACTTTAAGCCTAGTGTAATGACACAGTAGTACATTAAACCTAGTGTAATGACACAGTAGTACATTAAACCTAGTGTAATGACACAGTAGTACATTAAACCTAGTGTAATGACACAGTAGTACATTAAACCTAGTGTAATGACACAGTAGTACATTAAACCTAGTGTAATGACACAGTAGTACATTAAACCTAGTGTAATGACACAGTAGTACATTAAACCTAGTGTAATGACACAGTAGTACATTAAACCTAGTGTAATGACACAGTAGTACATTTAAACCTAGTGTAATGACACAGTAGTACATTAAACCTAGTGTAATGACACAGTAGTACATTAAAACCTAGTGTAATGACACAGTAGTACATTAAACCTAGTGTAATGACACAGTAGTACATTAAACCTAGTGTAATGACACAGTAGTACATTAATTAAACCTAGTGTAATGACACAGTAGTACATTAATTAAACCTAGTGTAATGACACAGTAGTACATTAAACCTAGTGTAATGACACAGTAGTACATTAAACCTAGTGTAATGACACAGTAGTACATTAAACCTAGTGTAATGACACAGTAGTACATTAACCTAGTGTAATGACACAGTAGTACATTAAACCTAGTGTAATGACACAGTAGTACATTCAACCTAGTGTAATGACACAGTAGTACATTAAACCTAGTGTAATGACACAGTAGTACATTAAACCTAGTGTAATGACACAGTAGTACATTAAACCTAGTGTAATGACACAGTAGTACATTAAACCTAGTGTAATGACACAGTAGTACATTAAACCTAGTGTAATGACACAGTAGTACATTAAACCTAGTGTAATGACACAGTAGTACATTAAACCTAGTGTAATGACACAGTAGTACATTAAACCTAGTGTAATGACACAGTAGTACATTTTAAACCTAGTGTAATGACACAGTAGTACATTAAACCTAGTGTAATGACACAGTAGTACATTAAACCTAGTGTAATGACACAGTAGTACATTAATTAAACCTAGTGTAATGACACAGTAGTACATTAAACCTAGTGTAATGACACAGTAGTACATTAAACCTAGTGTAGTGACACAGTAGTACATTAAACCTAGTGTAATGACACAGTAGTACATTAATTAAACCTAGTGTAATGACACAGTAGTACATTAAACCTAGTGTAATGACACAGTAGTACATTAAACCTAGTGTAATGACACAGTAGTACATTAAACCTAGTGTAATGACACAGTAGTACATTAAACCTAGTGTAATGACACAGTAGTACATTAAACCTAGTGTAATGACACAGTAGTACATTAAACCTAGTGTATGACACAGTAGTACATTATTAAACCTAGGTAATGACACAGTAGTACATTAAACCTAGTGTAATGACACAGTAGTACATTAATTAAACCTAGTGTAATGACACAGTAGTACATTAAACCTAGTGAATGACACATAGTACATAAACCTAGTGAATGACACAGTAGTACATTAATTAAACCTAGTGTAATGACACAGTAGTACATTAAACCTAGTGTAATGACACAGTAGTACATTAAACCTAGTGTAATGACACAGTAGTACATTAATTACTAGTGTAATGACACAGTAGTACATTAAACCTAGTGTAATGACACAGTAGTACATTAAACCTAGTGTAATGACAAGTAGTACATTTAAACCTAGTTGTAATGACACAGTAGTACATTAAACCTAGTGTAATGACACAGTAGTACATTAAACCTAGTGTAATGACACAGTAGTACATTAACCTAGTGTAATGACACAGTAGTACATTAAACCTAGTGTAATGACACAGTAGTACATAAACTAGTGTAATGACACAGTAGTACATTAAACCTAGTGTAAGTGACACAGTAGTACATTAAACCTAGTGTAATGACCACAGTAGCTAACATTAAGCCTAGTTGTAAGACACAAGGTAGTACATTAAACCTAGTGTAGTACACCGTAGTACATTAAACCTAGTGTAATGGACACAGTAGTACATTAAGCCTAGTGTAATGACACATTAGTACATTTAAGCCTAGTGTAATGACACAGTAGTACATTAAACCTAGTGTAATGACACAGTAGTACATTAAACTAGTGTAGACACGTAGTAACTAACCTAGCTGTAATGGACACATTATACATTAATAACCTAGTGTTCATGACACCCAGCTAGTCACATTAAACCTAGTGTAATGACACAGTAGTACATTAATTAACCTAGTGTAGTGACACAAGTAGTACATTAATTTAAACCTAGTGTAATGACACAGGTATCACATTGTAAGCCTACTGTAATGACACAGTAGTACATAATTAAACCTAGGGTAATGACACAGTAGTACATTAAACCTAGTGTAATGACACAGTAGTACATTAAACCTAGTGTAATGACACAGAGTACATTAAACAGTGTAATGACACAGTAGTACATTAAACCTAGTGTAATGACACAGTAGTACATTAACCTAGTGTAATGACACAGTAGTACATTAAACCTAGTGTAATGACACAGTAGTACATTAAACCTAGTGTAATGACACAGTAGTACATTAAACCTAGTGTAATGACACAGTAGTACATTAAACCTAGTGTAATGACACAGTAGTACAGTAAACCTAGTGTAATGACACAGTAGTACAGTAAACCTAGTGTAATGACACAGTAGTACATTAAACCTAGTGTAATGAGCAGTAGTACATTAAACCTAGTGTAATGACACAGTAGTACATTAAACCTAGTGTAATGACACAGTTGTACATTCATTAAACCTAGTGTAATGACACAGTAGTACATTAATTAAACCTAGTGTAATGACACAGTAGTACATTAAACCTAGTGTAATGACACAGTAGTACATTAATTAAACCTAGTGTAATGACACAGTAGTACATTAAACCTAGTGTAATGACACAGAAGTACATTAAACCTAGTGTGATGACACAGTAGTACATTAATTCAACCTAGTGTAATGACACAGTAGTACATTAAATCCAGTGTAATGACACAGAAGTACATTAATTAAACCTAGTGTAATGACACAGTAGGACATTAATTAAACCTAGTGTAATGACACAGTAGTACATTAATTAAACCTAGTGTAATGACACAGTAGTACATTAAACCTAGTGTAATGACACAGTAGTACATTAAACCTAGTGTAATGACACAGTAGTACATTAAACCTAGTGTAATGACACAGTAGTACATTAATTCTAGTGTAGTGACACAGTAGTACATTAAACCTAGTGTAATGACACAGTAGTACATTCAACCTAGTGTAATGACACAGTAGTACATTCATTAAACCTAGTGTAATGACACAGTAGTACAGTAAACCTAGTGTAATGACACAGTAGTACATTAAACCTAGTGTAATGACACAGTAGTACATTAAACCTAGTGTAATGACAAAGTAGTACATTAAACCTAGTGTAATGACACAGTAGTACATTAAACCTAGTGTAATGACAAGGTAGTACATTAAACCTAGTGTAGTGACACCGTAGTACATTAAACCTAGTGTAATGACACATTAGTACTTTAAGCCTAGTGTAATGACACAGTAGTACATTAAACCTTGTGTAATGACACAGTAGTACATTAAACCTAGTGTAATGACACAGTAGTACATTAATTAAACCTAGTGTAATGACACAGTAGTACATTAAACCTAGTGTAATGACACAGTAGTACATTAAACCTAGTGTAGTGACACAGTAGTACATTAAACCTAGTGTAATGACACAGTAGTACATTAAACCTAGTGTAATGACACAGTAGTACATTAATTAAACCTAGTGTAATGACACAGTATCACATTAAACCTAGTGTAATGACACAGTAGTACATTAATTAAACCTAGTGTAGTGACACCGTAGTACATTAAACCTAGTGTAATGACACAGTAGTACTTTAAGCCTACTGTAATGACACAGTAGTACATTAAACCTAGTGTAATGACACAGTAGTACAGTAAACCTAGTGTAATGACACAGTAGTACATTAAACCTAGTGTAATGACACAGTAGTACATGAAACCTAGTGTAATGACACAGTAGTACATTAAACCTAGTGTAATGACACAGTAGTACATTAAACCTAGTGTAATGACACAGTAGTACATTAAACCTAGTGTAATGACACAGTAGTACATTAAACCTAGTGTAATGACACAGTAGTACATTAAACCTAGTGTAGTGACACAGTAGTACATTAAACCTAGTGTAATGACACAGTAGTACATTAAACCTAGTGTAATGACACAGTAGTACATTAAACCTAGTGTAATGACACTGTAGTACATTAATTAAACCTAGTGTAATGACACAGTAGTACATTAAACCTAGTGTAATGACAAAGTAGTACATTAATCCTAGTGTAGTGACACAGTAGTACATTAAACCTAGTGTAATGACACAGTAGTACATTCAACCCTGTGTAATGACACAGTAGTACTTTAAGCCTAGTGTAATGACACAGTAGTAAATTAAACCTAGTGTAATGACACAGTAGTACATTAAACCTAGTGTAATGACACAGTAGTACAGTAAACCTAGTGTAATGACACAGTAGTACATTAAACCTAGTGTAATGACGCAGTAGTACATTAAACCTAGTGTAATGACACAGTAGTACATTAAACCTAGTGTAATGACACAGTTGTACATTCATTAAACCTAGTGTAATGACACAGTAGTACATTAAACCTAGTGTAATGACACAGTAGTACATTAAACCTAGTGTAATGACACAGTAGTACATTAAACCTAGTGTAATGACACAGTAGTACATTAAACCTAGTGTAATGACACAGTAGTACATTAAACCTAGTGTAATGACACAGTAGTACATTAAACCTAGTGTAGTGACACAGTAGTACATTAAACCTAGTGTAATGACACAGTAGTACATTAAACCTAGTGTAATGACACAGTAGTACATTAATTAAACCTAGTGTAATGACACAGTAGTACATTAAACCTAGTGTAATGACACAGTATTACATTAAACCTAGTGTAATGACACAGTAGTACATTAAACCTAGTGTAATGACACAGTAGTACATTAAACTTAGTGTAATGACACAGTAGTACATTAAACCTAGTGTAATGACACAGTAGTACATTAAACCTAGTGTAGTGACACAGCAGTACATTAAACCTAGTGTAATGACACAGTAGTACATTAAACCTAGTGTAATGACACAGTAGTACATTAAACCTAGTGTAATGACACAGTAGTACATTAATTAAACCTAGTGTAATGACACAGTATCACATTAAACCTAGTGTAATGACACAGTAGTACATTAATTAAACCTAGTGTAGGGACACCGTAGTACATTAAACCTAGTGTAATGACACAGTAGTACTTTAAGCCTAGTGTAATGACACAGTAGTACATTAAACCTAGTGTAATGACACAGTAGTACATTAAACCTAGTGTAATGACACAGTAGTACAGTAAACCTAGTGTAATGACACAGTAGTACATTAAACCTAGTGTAATGACACAGTTGTACATTAAACCTAGTGTAATGACACAGTAGTACATTAAACCTAGTGTAATGACACAGTAGTACAGTAAACCTAGTGTAATGACACAGTAGTACATTAAACCTAGTGTAATGACACAGTAGTACATTAAACCTAGTGTAATGACACAGTAGTACATTAAACCTAGTGTAATGACACAGTTGTACATTCATTAAACCTAGTGTAATGACACAGTAGTACATTAATTAAACCTAGTGTAATGACACAGTAGTACATTAAACCTAGTGTAATGACACAGTAGTACATTAAACCTAGTGTAATGACACAGTAGTACATTAAACCTAGTGTAATGACACAGTAGTACATTAAACCTAGTGTAGTGACACAGTAGTACATTAAACCTAGTGTAATGACACAGTAGTACATTAAACCTAGTGTAATGACACAGTAGTACATTAATTAAACCTAGTGTAATGACACAGTAGTACATTAAACCTAGTGTAATGACACAGTAGTACATTAAACCTAGTGTAATGACACAGTAGTACATTAATCCTAGTGTAGTGACACAGTAGTACTTTAAACCTAGTGTAATGACACAGTAGTACATTAAACCTAGTGTAATGACACAGTAGTACTTTAAACCTAGTGTAATGACACAGTAGTACATTAAACCTAGTGTAATGACACAGTCTTACATTAAACCTAGTGTAATGACACAGTTGTACATTAAACCCAGTGTAATGACACAGTAGTACATTAAACCTAGTGTAATGACACAGTAGTACATTAAACCTAGTGTAATGACACAGTAGTACATTAAACCTAGTGTAATGACACAGTAGTACATTAAACCTAGTGTAGTGACACAGTAGTACGTTAAACCTAGTGTAATGACACAGTAGTACATTAATTAAACCTAGTGTAATGACACAGTATCACATTAAACCTAGTGTAATGACACAGTAGTACATTAATTAAACCTAGTGTAGTGACACCGTAGTACATTAAACCTAGTGTAATGACACAGTAGTACTTTAAGCCTAGTGTAATGACACAGTAGTACATTAAACCTAGTGTAATGACACAGTAGTACATTAAACCTAGTGTAATGACACAGTAGTACAGTAAACCTAGTGTAATGACACAGTAGTACATTAAACCTAGTGTAATGACACAGTAGTACATTAAACCTAGTGTAATGACACAGTAGTACATTAAACCTATTGTAATGACACAGTAGTACATTAAACCTAGTGTAATGACACAGTAGTACATTAAACCTAGTGTAATGACACAGTTGTACATTAAACCTAGTGTAATGACACAGTAGTACAATAAACCTAGTGTAATGACACAGTAGTACAGTAAACCTAGTGTAATGACACAGTAGTACATTAAACCTAGTGTAATGACACAGTAGTACATTAAACCTAGTGTAATGACACAGTAGTACATTAAACCTAGTGTAATGACACAGTTGTACATTCATTAAACCTAGTGTAATGACACAGTAGTACATTAATTAAACCTAGTGTAATGACACAGTAGTACATTAAACCTAGTGTAATGACACAGTAGTACATTAAACCTAGTGTAATGACACAGTAGTACATTAAACCTAGTGTAATGACACAGTAGTACATTAAACCTAGTGTAGTGACACAGTAGTACATTAAACCTAGTGTAATGACACAGTAGTACATTAAACCTAGTGTAATGACACAGTAGTACATTAATTAAACCTAGTGTAATGACACAGTAGTACATTAAACCTAGTGTAATGACACAGTAGTACATTAAACCTAGTGTAATGACACAGTAGTACATTAATCCTAGTGTAGTGACACAGTAGTACATTAAACCTAGTGTAATGACACAGTAGTACATTCAACCTAGTGTAATGACACAGTAGTACATTAAACCTAGTGTAATGACACAGTAGTACATTAATTAAACCTAGTGTAATGACACAGTAGTACTTTAAACCTAGTGTAATGACACAGTAGTACATTAAACCTAGTGTAGTGACACAGTAGTACATTAAACCTAGTGTAATGACACAGTAGTACTTTAAACCTAGTGTAATGACACAGTAGTACATTAAACCTAGTGTAATGACACAGTCGTACATTAAACCTAGTGTAATGACACAGTTGTACATTAAACCCAGTGTAATGACACAGTAGTACATTAAACCTAGTGTAATGACACAGTAGTACATTAAACCTAGTGTAATGACACAGTAGTACATTAAACCTAGTGTAATGACACAGTAGTACATTAAACCTAGTGTAGTGACACAGTAGTACGTTAAACCTAGTGTAATGACACAGTAGTACATTAAACCTAGTGTAATGACACAGTAGTACATTAAACCTAGTGTAATGACACAGTAGTACATTAAACCTAGTGTAATGACACAGTAGTACATTTAACCTAGTGTGTAGGGGTGTAGAAATCCCCATTGACTGAGGATGAGGGGTCACCATTTTATTAACCGACCATTATGTAGAAATTACATTGAATACAATCATAAACCACATTTATCAATCTGACTCCAATATTATGTGAATAAATGCAACAAGCCCTGTGCGTCTCTAAATGATCCAGCAAGATAGCGAGTCATGCGTTACCACTTGACTATAATTCAATTTGACATGTCAAACTAGCACCGTTATGCAATTATTAAGAGACTAGATGCGAATAGCTAATCCTGGCCAAAGTTATAGCATTCATTTGAGGCAAGCAGGAATGTCAAGGTGTAAGCATGTATAGTGTAAATAATAACTACCAATAGAACTACTAAATTGTAAGCTTATAGTCAAAGAATTACTCTGTAAAACGAGGAATGTATTTACTTAAACTTATAGAATTCATTAGTCACAAAATAATTAACACTCAAACAATTCATACATGATACATTACAGACTACTCAGAGTAAATGAATAGTCGACTGACAGGCAGACTTAACGTGGTTACACGTGTCTTAATTTAAGAATAATGTCTTTGAGAAAACTGTGTAATACACACATGAGCTTGCTAACAAGTGGGGGATGTATGGTTTTTGTTTCTTCTAGGGCGTTTTTACTGTCTAGGGGTTTTTGTAGATTTATGGGGTTGTGTTCTTCTAGGTGTTTATGTAAGTCTATGGTTGCCTAGATTGGTTCTCAATCAGAGGCAGGTGTTTATCGTTGTCTCTGATTGGGAACTATTTTTAGGCAGCCATGTTCTTTGGGTATTTTGTGGGTGATTGTTTCCTGTGTCAGTGTTTGTGCCACACAGGACTGTTTCGGTTAGTTCACGGTTATTGTATTTGTGTTCATGTTTAGTTTTTCTTATTAACCTCTAGCGACGAGCAATCCCGTATCCGGGAGCGTAATCATAGCCTCAAGCACACTACCATAACGCAACATTTCCTATTCATGAAAATCACAAATGAAATGAAATAAATATATTCAAACACAAGCTTAGCCTTTTGTTAACAACACTGTCCTCTCAGATTTTTAAAATATGCGTTACAGCCAACGCTAGACAAGCATTTGTGTAAGTTTAGCATGGCATAATGCTATGCTAGGCTGTGCTGGCAGCAGGCAACATTTTCACAAAAATTAGAAAAGCAACCAAATCATAAATCATTTACCTTTGAAGAACTTCAGATGCTTTCACTCAGGAGACTCCCAGTTAGATAGCAAATGTTCATCTTTTCCAAAAATAATATTTTTGTAGGCGAAAAACGTCACGTTTGTTCATCCTGCTTGGCTGAGAAATCGACAGAAAAATACTTAAACTATAACGCATTAGCATAACGCAACTTTTTCTATTCATGAAAATCGCTAACGAAATGGAATAAATATTGAAACACAAGCTTAGCCTTTTGTTAACAACACTCATCTCAGATGTTCAAAATATGCTTTTCAACCAAAGCTACACAAACATTTGAGTAAGAGTATTGATAGCCTAGCATAGCATTAAGCCTAGCATTCAGCAGGCTACATTTTCACAAAAACAAGAAAATCATTCAAATAAAATCATTTACCTTTGAAGAACTTCGGATGTTTTCAATGAGGAGACTCTCAGTTAGATAGTAAATGTTCATTTGTTCCAAAAATATTATTTGTTGTAGGAGAAATCGCTCTGTTTTGTTCATCACTTTTGGCTAAGAAAAAAAAACGAAAATTCATTCACTACAACGCTGAACTTTTTTCCAAATTAACTCCATAATATCGACAGAAACATGGCAAACGTTGTTTAGAATCATCCTCAAGGTGTTTTTCACATATCTATTCGATGATAAATCCTTCGTGGCAGTTGGGTTTCTCCTCAGTAGCAAACGGAAAAGTACTTGCAGCTGGAGATTACGCAATAGTTGCAACGGAGGACACCAAGCGACCACCTGGTAAATGTAGTCTCTTGGGGTCAATCTTCCAATGATATGCCTACAAATACATCACAATGCTGCAGACACCTTGGGGAAAACGTGGAAAAGGTAAGCTGACTCCTAGCTCCTCCACAGCTATATAAGGAGTCATTGCCATATGAGGCGGTTTCAAAACCGCCATGAGGCGGTTTCCTGATTGTATTTTTATCTGGTTTTTTTCTGTAACATCAGTTCTTTGGCACTCACAGACAATATCTTTGCAGTTTTGGAAACGTCAGAGTGTTTTCTTTCCAAAGCTGTCAATTATGTGCATAGTCGAGCATCTTTTCGTGACAAAATATCTTGTTTAAAATGGGAACGTTTTTCATCCAAAAACTAAAAGAGCGCCCCCTTATATCGAAGAAGTTAAAAACCATGGACACCTACCACGCTGCGTATTGGTCCGATCCTTGTTTCACCTCTTCAGAGGAAGAGGAGGAAATGTGCCGTGACAATAGCACTTACAGTACAATAAAACATATCAACATTCATAGCTCTTTTTGAACTCATGAAACAATCCAAACATGACTATTTCATTCGCACAGAAACATTAATTTAGTTTCATCTGTCTTTACGCTTCCAACGGTGTCCATGCTCCCAGCGTTCTATGGTAATGTTCCTCCCCAGAGAAAGACACAGATAAGGTGTGTTTGACCCCTGTTATAGCCCACATATGGTCAGCCATCCAAACAATGTAATTAAACGTGATTGAGATCACGCTGGGCTTCAGCGCCTCCAAATCACCAGTATCCCCTTCTCTCATTCTTCCACAGCAAGTGTAATGAAGGATAGAAACTGTAAATGTTTTATAGGACAGCTATGGACCCACCATGTTTCTCACTGTGTGACTTTAGGAGTTTCAGACGCTCACGCTCAACCTCTTGAGGGTTGGTCACACACTCATGATCAAGCTGAAGGTCATTCTTGTTATGCATTACAGAATGGACCGGATGTTAGGGAGACTGCAATTAGGCGTCTGACTCATACTAGTAGGTTAGAGAAAGTGTGTGTGTGCGTTTGCCATGCTGTTGTCCATTCAGATTACGCCTGCGGGGGTCTCTCTATAAAACAGAAAGCGCCACATGAATACCAGACTGAGCCGTGGGTGAAAATACACTTCCCACACCTGCTTAAATCTTTGCAGTGCTAAATGAGGTTTCACTGTAGTAGAGAGCCAGTAGACTGTGTAGGAGAACCCAGCTAAATGAGGTTTCACTGTAGTAGAGAGCCAGTAGACTGTGTAGGAGAACCCAGCTAAATGAGGTTTCACTGTAGTAGACAGCCAGTAGACTGTGTAGGAGAACCCAGCTAAATGAGGTTTCACTGTAGTAGACAGCTAGTAGACTGTGTAGGAGAACCCAGCTAAATTAGGTTTCACTGTAGTAGACAGCCAGTAGATTTGTAGGAGAACCCAGCTAAATGTAGTAGTGCTGAGGGATCTCAGATACTATGTGTTTCACCAAATCATCCTCCTTTTTCTGTGTAGTGGGGGATGAGACTTTCCCCCCTCTAGAGATGGTTTGTCCTCAATGGTGCCCCTCTCTGAAGAATCCTTGCTCCAGGGACCAGGGATAAATAGATAGATAGGTGAGCGAGAGAGAGCGAGAGAGAGAGAGAGAGAGAGCGAGAGAGAGAGAGAGAGGAAAGAGAGAGAGGTGTGAGAGGATAGCGAGAGAGTGAGAGAGAGAGAGAGGTTCTCCCTACGGGGGTTACCTTCTTCCAGAGAAGTCACATCCTCCCAACCCTGCACCGTCTGCTGGGAGAAGATATCAGTCCCCCCCCAAAGAGCATTCAGCTGTAAACACGCTTGACTTTGACTCTCTCGACCCACATATCCTCACAGGGTGTCATTGAGACAAAGCAACGAAGCAGGCAGAAAACTCCCAAGAGTTAGTTGATTTAAATAAATAAAAAATCCTGGTGTTGGACTGATATTTGATACTCTAAGTAGTTGTAGGGGTGGTGTTGTGTCGTCTGAGTTGTGTCAGTTGTTCTGTTGTTTGTAGACTTCAACAGTGTCTCGTGTTTGACTGATGCTGTGTAGTAGTTCGAGGGAGTTGCATATTTAGACCTTATTGTTTGGACATTTGACCACTGATTTGACCTTGTTGAACAGGGTAGAAAAACAGGTCAGCGATCTTACGTAGAAGCTGAGAGGTATTTATGTAGAGTATCTCTCAAAGCTTTTCACCACAGCCCAAGCCAGGTCAATGGCTCATTCAACTTTCGCTTTAAGGGATTTGAATAAAAAGAATGAAGGGTAATGGTACTCTGTCAAATAATGTTGGCAGGATTAAAGAAGTGTTTTCCCTAAGAACCCCTTCAGATATCACCCAACCTGTTTGTATTGTCACTGATGTGTTTCATTGACTTCATTGAACTTATGAGTATGAAATGGCACCTCTGTCAGATTCAGATGTATTGTGTATCAAAGTGCAGTGTTAAGCATGATGTATTGAAATGTAAAGCGTTGTTAATGTGTGTGTGTGTGTGGGTGTGTGGGTGTGGCTGTGTGTGTGTGGCTATCATTTCCCTGAAAGCCTCTAAAGCACTCCAACATCACGGGTCTAGGAAGGTAGCCTTTTATGTGGAGTGACTGAGTATGCTTGTTTGTCTCTCCTCGTCACTGAAGAACGCCTCTATTTTCCAACCCGTGGAGATGGTTCTCTAAACCTGGGTTATGTTCATTAGGGCACAATGGAAAACAATCCTAATCTTCATGTTGTTCATTTTGAGACTTGTTTGTTGAAGCTTCACTGGAGAAAACAACATGCAAAGTATGAAATAATAATGTCAGTTCCAGCAAGTCACATTCAGTCAATGTATGTTTCATGAGTCTGTTTGCCGAGATGGGTGAAAGTCAGAGGTGTTATTGAATCAATGAAGTCTCAGATGAAATGATGACTCCCTAGCTAGCTGTGATCAGTGATCAGGTTTGATGCAGTGGCACCATCTTGTTCGGAGACACAATAGAGAGGATTCGGAGCAGAGAGCACTGTTGCCGTTGATGCCGTGAGATACTTTCAACCAAACTCTTTGTCTTCACATTGCCTTCATCTCAGAGTGAGCTGGCAAAATGCACGTCACGATTCAAAGTTTCAAAGATGTGTTTGTTCTGTAATTGCTGAAGTTTTTGCCAGAACCGTGGGAATAAGGGAAAAGAGAGGGAGAGAGAGAGAGAGAAAGAGAGAGAGAGAGAGAGAGCGAAAGAGAAGCTCACATGCAAGTCATATTTTGCCTTTCTTCTTGTTATGAACATGTTCTTTATAAGTTACTGTCTGTCAAGTCAAATGATATGCAGTTATTCAGGCTGAAAGTGACTGATGGAGGCCTAAACAATGTCTCTCTCCTCAATTCAATTATAGGTTTTCCACAAAGATGACAACACTTTCTTCAAATGAATGGCTTAAGAGTGGCAGTACATTCACCTCCCACTATCTGGCTGTATCTCCATGAAAGGCAGCATTCACCCAAAGCACATTTGAGGAAAACATGTTTTCTGTATTTTTTGGGTTGAGGAAGCAGGGAAATGAGGGACAAATACAACCTTGCCCGGCTACTACGCTGTTCCCCTTTTTTGTGTGAGTAGGGAGGTAGAAGGGAGTGGTTAGGACAAGCCTGAGTGGTTGCAGCTTGCCCCACCTCCACCTCCGCTCTGAACACACACACACACACACACACACACACACACACACACACACACACACACACACACACACACACACACACACACACACACACACACACACACGCACACACACACACACACACACACACACACACACACACACACACACACACACACACACACACACACACACACACACACTGATGAGGAATCAGTGGAGTTGTGAGCTGGGTGCCGTAGCGCCTCGGTGCAGGCTTTCCGTTCCAGGTGAATGATTCCCTGTAATAACATGGGAATAAGCCGGGATAAATGGAGAGCACCGAGGCGTTAGTCATTTTCCTTCACCGCAGTGGAGACATTTAGAGCTGCTGTATGGGGCTGGCATGGCAGTGGCACCAAGGAGAATACGTCACAAATGGCATCCTATTCTCTATTTAGTGAGCTACTGTTGACAGGGGCCAATAGGGATTTAAGAGTTAAACCTTCCTGGTTGTCTCTGCCTTGGACAGGCATCAAACAGAGATTGGCTGTACCTATGGCAGGCTTGGCAGCACAGCAGCCATTGTAGTTCATGTTTGGCTCTGTCTATCTGAGACAAATGGGAGGATAATGACATAACTGGCTTGCATAAGCATGGTGCCTTTTGTGATTTGCTGTCCATTTGTGAGAGGGAGGTGCTCAACTGTTAGCATGCTGAAGATGACTAATTAGTGTGTGTATGTGTGTGTGGGTCTGTGTGCGTGGGGGGGGGGGGGGTCTGTGTGTGTGGGTGTGTGTTTGTTTGTGTGTGTGAGAGACTGTGAGACTTTAATCATCAGAGAGTCTGTGGGACTTTAACCAACAGAGAGACTGTGGGACTTTAACCTTCAGAGAGACTGCGGGACTTTAACCATCAGAGAGACTGTGGGACTTTAACCAACAGAGAGACGTTGGTTGTGTTACTTAAGTATGTAGTTGAATGCACAGATTGTAATTGTCTATGGATAAGGCTGTATGCTAAATCACAAAATGAACATGCAATATTAACCCCACCTCTCTTCTGTCTCCTTTCTCAGGTGTCACTCTATGATTGTGTGAGCTGCTATCTATCGAGCGGAGCAGGAGTGTAGGTAGAGGAGCAGAGGAGAGGCGTGCCAACACCTGGACCATGGCACTGAGCCACCGATGGGCACAATCTCCCCTCGCGAGGGGGGCCACATTTATCCTAGTACTGGGCAGTCTGGCCCTGCCATCACCATCCCACGCAGACAGTGAGTAACACAATGATATCAATGATACCTCCAGAGATATGCGGTATAGAAGTCTTGTTGTATTTCTAGGGATACACCATAGAGAAGTCTTGTTGTATTTCTAGGGATACACCATAGAGAAGTCTTGTTGTATTTATATGGATACACCATAGAGAAGTCTTGTTGTATTTCTATAGATACACCATAGAGAAGTCTTGTTGTATTTCTAGGGATACACCATAGAGAAGTCTTGTTGTATTTCTATAGATACACCATAGAGAAGTCTTGTTGTATTTATATGGATACACCATAGAGAAGTCTTGTTGTATTTCTATAGATACACCATAGAGAAGTATTGTTGTATTTCTATAGATACACCATAGAGAAGTCTTGTTGTATTTATATGGATACACCATAGAGAAGTATTGTTGTATTTCTATAGATACACCATAGAGAAGTCGTGTTGTATTTCTAGGGATACACCATAGAGAAGTCTTGTTGTATTTATATGGATACACCATAGAGAAGTCTTGTTGTATTTCTATAGATATACCATAGAGAAGTCGTGTTGTATTTCTAGGGATACACCATAGAGAAGTCTTGTTGTATTTCTAGGGATACACCATAGAGAAGTCTTGTTGTATTTATATGGATACACCATAGAGAAGTCTTGTTGTATTTCTATAGATACACCATAGAGAAGTCTTGTTGTATATCTATAGATACACCATAGAGAAGTCTTGTTGTATTTCTATAGATACACCATAGAGAATTCTTGTTGTATTTATATGGATACACCATAGAGAAGTCTTGTTGTATTTCTAGGGATACACCATAGAGAAGTCTTGTTGTATTTCTAGGGATACACCATAGAGAAGTCTTGTTGTATTTCTAGGGATACACCATAGAGAAGTCTTGTTATATTTCTAGGGATACACCATAGAGAAGTCTTGTTGTATTTCTAGGGATACACCATAGAGAAGTCTTGTTGTATTTCTATAGATACACCATAGAGAAGTCTTGTTGTATTTCTAGGGATACACCATAGAGATGTCTTGTTGTATTTATATGGATACACCATAGAGAAGTCTTGTTGTATTTCTATAGATACACCATAGAGAAATCTTGTTGTATTTCTAGGGATACACCATAGAGAAGTCTTGTTGTATTTCTAGGGATACACCATAGAGAAGTCTTGTTGTATTTCTATAGATACACCATAGAGAAGTATTGTTGTATTTCTAGGGATACACCATAGAGAAGTCTTGTTGTATTTCTAGGGATACACCATAGAGAGGTCTTGTTGTATTTCTAGGGATACACCATAGAGAAGTCTTGTTGTATTTCTAGGGATACACCATAGAGAAGTCTTGTTGTATTTCTAGGGATACACCATAGAGAAGTCTTGTTGTATTTCTATAGATACACCATAGAGAGGTCTTGTTGTATTTCTATAGATACACCATAGAGAAGTCTTGTTGTATTTCTATAGATACACCATAGAGAAGTCTTGTTGTATTTCTATAGATACACCATAGAGAGGTCTTGATGTATTTCTATAGATACACCATAGAGAAGTCTTGTTGTATTTCTATAGATACACAATAGAGAGGTCTTGTTGTATTTCTATAGATACACCATAGAGAAGTCTTGTTGTATTTCTATAGATACACCATAGAGAAGTCTTGTTGTATTTCTATAGATACACCATAGAGAAGTCTTGTTGTATATCTATAGATACACCATAGAGAAGTCTTGTTGTATTTATATGGATACACCATAGAGAAGTCTTGTTGTATTTCTATAGATACACCATAGAGAAGTCTTGTTGTATTTCTAGGGATACACCATAGAGAAGTCTTGTTGTATTTATGTGGATACACCATAGAGAGGTCTTGTTTTATATCTATAGATACACCATAGAGAGGTCTTGTTGTATTTATATAGATACACCATAGAGACGTCTTGTTGTATTTATATGGATACACCATAGAGAGGTCTTGTTGTATTTATATGGATACACCATAGAGAAGTCTTGTTGTATTTATATGGATACACCATAGAGAAGTCTTGTTGTATATCTATAGATACACCATAGAGAGGTCTTGTTGTATTTCTATAGATACACCATAGAGAAGTCTTGTTGTATTTCTATAGATACACCACCATTAGGTCATTTCAATCAGGCTCCTTGCAGCCTGACATCTACCATGCAGACAGTGAATAAACACCATTATATTTTTATTTTTATTTTATTTAGCCTTTATTTAATTAGCAAAGTCAGTTTTAAGAACAAATTCTTATTTACACTGACAGTCTAAAATATGACCTCCATAGAGAATATTCTGCCTGTTATTGTATAGATGGGGTGGTCTTTTCCATAGACTGTAAGGCTCATTTCCTAGACCCAGATTAAGCCTAGTCCTAGACCTTGGAGATTCACCATAGAGATTCTCTAATTCTCTTCCTGTGGATACCTGCACCTGAGATACACCAGAGAGGAATGTGCAGTGTTTTATGGGCAGCGATTGACCCGCTCTCCTTTCTATTTCCTACGATCCAAATTAAGTCATTATTGTCAAAATTGAAATGACGTCAATACAAGACTGTAGAACTGGTTGTAAACGGGTTAATTTGACCACTGTCAATCAACCACTGTTGCTTTCTGGGATTGCTCCTCTATTGGCATGTAGTAGTATGGCTTTGCAGGGATAGGCCTTGTGTTGTAGGCACGAGGCCTACATTTATCACTTTGTAAAGTGAGGATGTTAAGGAAACAATGCTGTGACACATGAAATGAATCAAATCCCTGCTTGAACTAAGTGTTCTGTTTGTTCACTGTTATATCTATCTCTCCCAACCAAAACAGATCTTAGCTATCTAATGATCCATCCTGTTGTGATCCGTCAGCAGTGCCGGTGTCTGATCTCTCTCTGCTGTTCACTCACATTAGTATCATGAGATGTTGTCTTGTGGAATCTCTCGCTGCTTTTAAAAATGTTGAGATATCTGACTTGAGAAAGTCTGGAAATAGTGTGGAGTCTTGAGAACCCTTTCAGGTTTTGTGTTCTGAGGAAAGTGTTTTGTGTTCAAAAGGAACACTCTCACTCTGTTTGTTCTGGGCTTCTTATTCAGTGAATTAATTCCAGTGATTCTAAGAGCTTCTCTATCACGCAGCCTTTTCAGCATTCATGTTGTTCTAACCCATCCTCAACCAACCAACCTTCCTCTTCTAATGGCACACAAGGCACACAATGGCAGGGGTCTTACCTATTGAGACTACTTCTAGTACTCTCAAGTACCAGTAGGAATAGTACTCTCAAGTATACAGTAGGAATCTGAATCTAGTCCAGTGGTTCCCAAACTTGTGAACTCGGGCCACCATCCTGTCATTGGGGATGGGATCGTAATTGCTTAATTAACTCTGGAACCACACCTTTGTGGAAGCACCTGCTTTTAATATACTTTGCATCCACCATTTGCTCAAGTGTTTCCTTTATTTTGGCAGTTACCTGTACATTACAATAGTACAGTAGGTTAGTGGTAGTAGTGCAGTATAGTAATACAGTAGGTTAGTAGTAGTAGTAGTGCAGTACAGTAGTACAGTAGGTTAGTAGTAGTGCATTACAGTAGGTTAGTAATAGTAGTAGTGCAGTACAGTAGTACAGTAGGTTAGTAGTAGAAGTAGTGCAGTACAGTAGTGTCACGCCTTGGTCATTGTATTTTGTGTTTTCGTTATATATTTGGTCAGGCCAGGGTGTGACAGGGGTTTAAGTTATTGTATTTCGTATTGGGTTGTAGTATTTGGGATCGCGGCTGATTAGGGGTGTTGTATAGGCTTGGCTGCCTGAGGCGGTTCTCAATCAGCTGTCAGGTGATTCTCGTTGCCTCTGATTGGGAACCATATTTAGGTAGCCTGAGTTTCGCTTTGTATTTCGTGGGTGATTGTTCCTGTCTCTGTGTAGTTTCACCAGATAGGCTGTATTAGGTTTCACGTTCCGTTTGTTGTTTTGTATTTATTAAGTTATTTCATGTATCGTCACTTTTTCTTCATTAAAGAACATGAGTAACCACCACGCTGCATTTCGGTCCGACTCTCTTTCAACAAACGAAGAACGCCGTTACAGAATCACCCACCACATACGGACCGAGCGGCGTGGTAACAGGCAGGAAAAGCGAAAGGAGGACGTTATGGACAGCAATGGCATGGAGTATACGACGTGGGAAGAAATCGACAGGTGGGCGGCCGACCCAGAGAGAGTGCAGGAGCCCGCATGGGATTCGCTAGAACAATGCGAAGAAGGCTATAGGCGAATGGAGTTGGAGAAACAGACACGGCGGCGCAGAGCGAAACCCGAGAGTCACCCCAAAAAATGTATTGGGGGGGGGGGGGGCTCAGAGGGAGAGTGGCTGAGTCGGGAGATGGACCTGAGCCAACTCTCCTTGTTTATCGTGAGGAGCCAAGGAGGAGACCAGAACCAGAGCCGGTGTTAGAGGTGAGCGAAGCAGAGACTGTGAAGGAGTTAATGGGGAAAGTGGAGTGGAGAGTAATGAGGGAGTTGCTAGCTTGGTGCTATAGATATCATATTCGTCCGACGGATCGTGTCGGGGATTTGATGGCACCTGAGTTAGCGCTCCATACTCGTCCTGAGGTGCGTGTTAGTCGGCTGGTGAAGTTGGTGCCAGCCTCACGCACCAGGCCTCCTGTGCACATCCCTAGCCTTGCACATCCTGTGCCACCTCCACACACCAGTCCTCCGGTAGCAGCTCCCCGCACCAGGCTTCCTGTGCGTGTCCTCGCTCCAGTATCACCAGTGCCCGCACCACGCATCAGGCCTACAGTGCGCCTCGCCTCTCCTGCGCTGTCGGAGTCTCCCGCCTGTTCAGCACAGCCAGAGCCTTCCTTCCCTCCTGCGCTGTCGGAGTCTCCCGCCTGTTCAGCACAGCCAGAGCCTTCCTTCCCTCCTGCGCTGTCGGAGTCTCCCATCTGTTCAGCGCTATCAGAGCCTTCCTTCTCTACAGCGCTGCCGGAGCCTCCTGCCTGTTTGAAGCAGCCTGAGCTGCCAGTCTGCATGGAGCAGTTAGAGCTGTCAGTCTGCATGAAGCAGCCAGAGCTGTCAGTCTGCAAGGAGCTGTCAGTCTGCAAGGAGCTGCCAGTCTGCAAGGAGCTGTCAGTCTGCAAGGAGCTGTCAGTCTGCAAGGAGCTGCCAGTCTGCAAGGAGCTGTCAGTCTGCAAGGAGCTGCCAGTCTGTAAGGAGCTGCCAGTCTGCAAGGAGCTGTCAGTCTGCAAGGAGCTGCCAGTCTGCAGGGTGCTGTCAGCCTGCATGGAGCAGTTAGAGCTGTCAGTCTGCATGAAGCAGCCAGAGCTGTCAGTCTGCAAGGAGCTGCCAGTCTGCAGGGTGCTGTCAGCCTGCATGGAGCAGTTAGAGCTGTCAGTCTGCATGAAGCAGCCAGAGCTGTCAGTCTGCAAGGAGCTGCCAGTCTGCAGGGTGCTGTCAGCCTGCATGGAGCAGTTAGAGCTGTCAGTCTGCATGAAGCAGCCAGAGATGTCAGTCTGCATGAAGCAGCCAGAGCTGCCAGTCTGCAAGGAGCTGCCAGTCTGCAAGGAGCTGCCAGTCTGCAAGGAGCTGACAGTCTGCAAGGAGCTGCCAGTCTGCAAGGAGCTGCCAGTCTGCAGGGAGCTGTCAGTCTGCACGGAGCTGCCAGTCTGC
Source organism: Oncorhynchus kisutch (assembly GCF_002021735.2). NCBI lineage: Eukaryota > Metazoa > Chordata > Actinopteri > Salmoniformes > Salmonidae > Oncorhynchus > Oncorhynchus kisutch. The sequence goes on along the minus strand of NC_034186.2, from coordinate 20,890,963 downwards.
AAGGAGCTGCCAGTCTGCAAGGAGCTGCCAGTCTGCAAGGAGCTGCCAGTCTGCAAGGAGCTGTCAGTCTGCAAGGAGCTGTCAGCCTGCATGGAGCAGTCAGAGCTGTCAGTCTGCATGAAGCAGCCAGAGCTGTCCGTCTGCAAGGACCTGCCAGTCTGCAAGGAGCTGCCAGTCTGCAAGGAGCTGCCAGTCTGCAGGGAGCTGTCAGTCTGCACGGAGCTGCCAGTCTGCAAGGAGCTGCCAGTCTGCAAGGAGCTGCCAGTCTGCAAGGAGCTGTCAGTCTGCAAGGAGCTGCCAGTCTGCAAGGAGCTGCCAGTCTGCAAGGAGCTGTCAGTCTGCAAGGAGCTGTCAGCCTGCATGGAGCAGTCAGAGCTGTCAGTCTGCATAGAGCAGCTAGATCCGCCAGTCAACCAGAATCTTCCAGATCTGCTAGTCAACCAGAATCTTCCAGATCTGCTAGTCAACCTGAATCTTCCAGATCCGCCAGCCAGCCAGGATCTACCGGAGCCTACTACCTACCTGAGCTTCATCTCAGTACTGGGCTTCCTCTCAGTACTGGGCTTCCTCTCAGTACTGGGCTTCCTCTCAGTACTGGGCTTCCCCTCAGTTCCGGGCTGCCCCTCTGTCCCGAGCTGCCTCAGTCCCGAGCTGTCCCTCAGTCCCGAGCTGCCCCTCAGTCCCGAGCTGCCCCTCAGTCCCGAGCTGTCCCTCAGTCCCGAGATGCCCCTCAGTCACGAGCTGCTCCTCAGTTCTGTGGGGTTCTGGGTGAGGACTATTAGGCCATGGTCGGCGGCGAGGGTGGATTATCCCAGGACGCGAAGGGGAGGAACTATGACATTTATGGAGTGGGGTCCACGTCCCGAGCCGGAGCCGCCACCATGGACAGACGCCCACCCGGACCCTCCCTATGGTTTTGAGGTGCGTCCGGGAGTCCGCACCTTGGGGGGGGGGTTCTGTCACGCCTTGGTCATTGTATTTTGTGTTTTCGTTATATATTTGGTCAGGCCAGGGTGTGACAGGGGTTTATGTTATTGTATTTCGTATTGGGCTGTAGTATTTGGGATCGCGGCTGATTAGGGGTGTTGTATAGGCTTGGCTGCCTGAGGCGGTTCTCAATCAGCTGTCAGGTGATTCTCGTTGCCTCTGATTGGGAACCGTATTTAGGTAGCCTGAGTTTCGCTTTGTCTTTCGTGGGTGATTGTTCCTGTCTCTGTGTAGTTTCACCAGATAGGCTGTATTAGGTTTCACGTTCCGTTTGTTGTTTTGTATTTATTAAGTTATTTCATGTATCGTCACTTTTTCTTCATTAAAGAACATGAGTAACCACCACGCTGCATTTCGGTCCGACTCTCTTTCAACAAACGAAGAACGCCGTTACAAGTAGCTTAGTAGTAGTGCAGTACAGTAGTACAGTAGGTTAGTAGTACTAGTAGTATAGTACAGTAGGTTAGTAGTAGTGCAGTACAGTAGTACAGTAGGTTAGTAGTAGTAGTGCATTACAGTAGGTTAGTAGTAGTAGTAGTGCAGTACAGTAGTAAAGTAGGTTAGTAGTAGTGCAGTACAGTAGGTTAGTGGTAGTAGTTGTGCAGTTCAGTTGTAACCTTCCTCTTCTAATGGCACACAAGGCACACAATGGCAGGGGTCTTACCTATTAAGACTACTTCTAGTACTCTCAAGTACCAGTAGGAATAGTACTCTCAAGTATACAGTAGGAATCTGAATCTAGTCCAGTGGTTCCCAAACTTGTGAACTCGGGCCACCATCCTGTCATTGGGGATGGGATCGTAATTGCTTAGTTAACTCTGGAACCACACCTTTATGGAAGAACCTGCTTTTAATATACTTTGCATCCATCATTTGCTCAAGTGTTTCCATTATTTTGGCAGTTACCTGTACATTACAAGAGTACAGTAGGTTAGTAGTAGTAGTAGTGCAGTATAGTAATACAGTAAGTTAGTAGTAGTAGTGCAGTATAGTAATACAGTAGGTTAGTAGTAGTAGTAGTGCAGTACAGTAGGTTAGTAGTAGTGCAGTACAGTAGGTTAGTAATAGTAGTAGTGCAGTACAGTAGTACAGTAGGTTAGTAGTAGTAGTAGTAGTGCAGTACAGTAGCTTAGTAGTAGTGCAGTACAGTAGTACAGTAGGTTAGTAGTACTAGTAGTGTAGTACAGTAGGTTAGTAGTAGTGCAGTACAGTAGTACAGTAGGTTAGTAGTAGTAGTGCATTACAGTAGGTTAGTAGTAGTAGTAGTGCAGTACAGTAGTACAGTAGGTTAGTAGGTTAGTAGTAGTAGTAGAGCAGTACAGTAGGTTAGTAGTACTAGTAGTGCAGTACAGTAGTACAGTAGGTTAGTAGTACTATTAGTGCAGTACGGTAGTACAGTAGGTTAGTAGTAGTAGTAGTAGTGCAGTAGGTTAGTAGTAGTAGTGCAGTACAGTAGGTTAGTAGTAGTAGTGCAGTACAGTAGTACAGTAGGTTAGTAGTATTAGTAGTACATTACAGTAGGTTAGTAGTAGTGCAGTACAGTAGTACAGTAGGTTAGAAGTAGTGCAGTACAGTATGTTCATAAGTTAGTAGTAGTGGTAGTGCAGTACAGTAGTACAGTAGGTTAGTAGTACATTTCAGTAGGTTAGTAGTAGTGCAATACAGTAGTTTAGTAGGTTAGTGATTGTAGTAGTGCAGTACAGTAGGTTAGTAGTAGTAGTAGTAGTGCAGTGCAGTAGTACAGTAGGTTAGTAGTAGTAGTGCAGTACAGTAGGTTAGTAGTAGTAGTAGTGCAGTACAGTAGGTTAGTAGTAGTACTGTACAGTAGAACAGTAGGTTAGTAGTGGTAGTAGTAGTCTAGCACAGTAGGTTAGTAGTAGTGCAGTAGGTCTGTGGTAGTAGTAGTACAGTAGGTTAGTAGTGCAGTAGTAGTACATTACACTAGGTTAGAAGTAGTGCAGTAGGTTCATAAGTTAGTAGTAGTGCAGTAGGCTAGTAGAAGTAGTGTAAGTTCATAGTAGTTGTGCTGTACAGTAGTAGTACTACGTTACAGTAGTAGTTGTGAAGTAGCATAGTATGTTAGTAGTAGCGCAGTAGGTGTCGTGGTAGTGTAGTACAGTACAGTCGGTTAGTAGTAGAGTACAGTAGGTTAGTAGTTATATTTATTTATCCGTTATTTTACCAGGTAAGTTGACTGAGAACACATTCTCATTTGCAGCAACGACCTGGGGAATAGTTACAGGGGAGAGGAGGGGGATGAATGAGCCAATTGTAACCTGGGGATTATTAGATGTACATGATGGTTTGAGGGCCGAATTGGGAATTTAGCCAGGACACCGGGGTTAACACCCCTACTCTTACGATAAGTGCCATGGGATCTTTAATGACCTCAGAGAGTCAGGACACCGGTTTAACGTCCCATCTGAAAGACGGCACCCTACACAGGGCAGTGTCCCTAATTGGATATTTTTTTAGACAAGAGGAAAGAGTGCCTCCTACTGGCCCTCAGACACCACTTCCAGCAGCATCTGGTCTCCCATCCAGGAACTGAACAGGACCATCCCTGCTTAGCTTCAGAAGCAAGCCAGCAGTGGTATGCATGGTGGTATGCTCCTGGCTCAATGTACAGTAGGTTAGTAGTAGTAATGTAGTAGAGTAAGTTAGTAGTAGTAGTAGTGCAGTACAGTAAGTTAGTAGTAGTAGTGCAGTACAGTAGTACAGTAGGTTAGTAATATTAGTAGTGCAGTACAGTGGGTTAGTATGAGTGGTACTACATTACAATAGTACAGTAGCTTAATAGTAGTGCAGTACAGTAGGTTAGTAGGTTAGTAGTAGTGTAGTACAGTAGTGTAGTAGGTTAGTAGTAGTAGTAGTAGTGCAGTACAGTAGTACAGTATGTTAGTAGGTTCGTAGTAGTAGTAGTGTAGTACAGTACTACAATAGGTTAGTAGTAGTGCAGTACAGTAGTACAGTAGGTTAATAATAGTAGTGTAGTACAGTAGTACAATAATACAGTAGGTTAGTAGTAGTAGTAGTGTAGTACAGTAGTACAATAATACAGTAGGTTAGTAGTAGTAGTAGTGTAGTACAGTAGTACAGTAGGTTAGTAGTAGTAGTGTAGTACAGTAGTACAATAATACAGTAGGTCAGTAGTAGTAGTAGTGCAGTACAGTAGTACAGTAGGTTAGTAGTAGTAGTAGTAGTGTAGTACAGTAGTACTGCAATGATGCAACAATGCATAAAACACATGCAGGTATACTAGCACACCTGTTACAGTGAGTAGAGATCAGGCCACCTTCCCCCAACCCCTCTACCCATGGCCGTTGGGTTGGGGCATTGTTAGCCTAGGAATGTCAACTGCGTCTCTCTGTTGACAAAACAAACATGGTTGATGTCCATGCTACCCCAGGGTGACTACAGTACAGCATAGCTGGCTTTTTTGCTACCCTTTGAACAGTGCATTTTCTTCACCATTGCACATTGCAATTTCTCTAGAGATAAATCTGATCCAGCCTGAACTGTGCAATGTGGTAGGGAGTTGTAGTTTCCAACAGGCTAATATTCAACATAGTTTAGCGCATTAAACGTGGTAATTAACAACAGTTACCATAATCCATGGCTCATTTACTTGTCCTGTGTTTATTTTATGCCTGAAATGGAAAAGACAGAATATCGCGTGATGGTGAGCAGATATAGAGAGCAGTTGTTGCTTCGCAAGGTATATATATTGAAAATACAAGATCTAAGTGATTGATAGTTGGTATTCAGTAGTCATAAAAGTGTGCCCTATTTACTTTGAAGATCTACTAAAATAGTGATTTTGTCAGACAGCATAGTCAGCAGCTCTATAGAGATGAGATGATGACTTGAATGAAAAAACAAAACAAATGTAATATACACAACAACTGAAATATTTTCACACCCAAATCTAACTGCCTGTTGCTCAGGCCCTGAAGCAAGGAAATGCATATTCTTGGTACCATTTGAAAGGAAACACTTTGAAGCTTGTGGAAATGTGAAAATAATGTAGGATAATATAACACATTAGATCTGATAAAAGGTAATACAGACAGAAACATTGTATTTTTTTTGTTCCATCAGTTTGAAATGCAAGAGAAAGGCCATAATGTATTATTCCAGCCCAAGGTGTAATTTAGATTTTGGGCACATGGTGGCATTAGTGTATGTGCAATGTTTTAGACTGATCCAATGAAGCATTGCATTTATGTTCAAACTGTTGTATCAAGACTGCCCACATTCGTTTCTCTGTAGTAGCTACTGTAAATTGGACAGTGCAGTTAGATTAACAAGAATTTAAGCTTTCTGCCAATATCAGATATTTCTATGTCCTGGGAAATGTTCTCGTTACTTACAACCTCATGTTTATTGCATTAGCCTATGTTAGCTCAACCATCCCGCAGGGGACCCACCAATCCTGAAGAAGTTTAATTAATGTCTTACACTTACAAGTTAGTAAGTAGAATATTGTATCATGGTAACTAATACATGCAATAATAAATCACATTTATTAGTCTTGGTTGATATATGTGGAGGTCAAGGCTGGGGTGAGGTAGCTAGACAACAAAGAGGGTGAACCCGTGAACCAGACATGCTAATGCAATCATGTTGTTTTTTAAGGTTTTTCTCCTGAGAGACCCATTTTAGTGTTACACACAACCACCCATCCACACGCACGCACGCACACACACACATACACACACACACACACACACACTGATCTCATTACTGCACAGCATCCTAGGGGGGAGCAGCACTCTCTCTAATGAACATGACATGCTTCACGTCAAATTTAGGAGGATTTCTAATGGAAGGAATTAATAAGACAGAAAGTGGAAAATTCCCGGTCGCTCCTCACTGTGTGTGTGTGTGTGTGTGTGTGTGTGTGTGTGTGTGTTTGTATGTATGTGTGTATGTGTGTTGTTCAGGAAGGATGGGGTACATACACTCACTGTCAGATCACAGTTAGGTGCTCGGTGTGGTTGCACATCGGCGAGTCTAAAAATGTGTTGTCGACACAAAAAGAGTTTATAGTCTTAAGGGAAGACAGCTAGCAATGCAAGAAGAGGCTTAAAAATAGCTAGGGCTGCCAGAAAGAATGAGAGTGATTCTGAAAAGAGAAAAACCCTCTCTCCTACTGTGTCTGAGACTGGTTAGATTTACTGCCACACATTCTCATCAGAAGCTTACACCATGATGTCACCAGCTAACATTGGTTATTGCTGTAATTGTAATTTTAATTGATTTAAAGAAGTATGATAAAGATGATTATTTTAAAACAAGTCATTAGTACCATAAACTTTTAATGTCCATTCAACACTGAACCCCTCTTTTATGCTACTTTTACTGTTACATTCAGTATGTTTGTTAATATCTTAGGTTGATTCAAGTATTGCAATTATCTTAAGAATGTGATAAAGTATGTGTTTGAATACAGTACTATCACATTTATACAACGGGTGGGTCTAATCCTGGATGCTGATTGGTTAAAAGCGCATTCCAGACAGTTTCTATTTAAGCAATAAGGCCCGAGGAGGTGTGGTATATGGCCAATATACCACAGCTAAGGGCTGTTCTTATGCACGACGCACCACGGAGTGACTGGACACAGCCCTTAGCTATGGTATTTTGGCCATATATCACAACCCCCCAAGGTGCCTTATTGCGATTATAAACTGGTTACCAATGTAATTAGAGCAGTAAAAATCTATGTTTTGTCATACATGTAGTATACGGTCTGATATACCATGGCCTTCAGCCAATCAATTCAGGGCTCAAGCCACCCAGTTTATAATTAATAAGTTACCACCGGCTAAATCTATGATGTTGAAATGCTTATTTATTCTGTTCCTTCTGACAGCGCATTCCACTGTCTCATCAGCTCAGCCAGGAAATGTTCTGTATATACTAGATCTACACTGTAAAAAGCATCTTGGCATTATCTTTTAGACTAGAATTTGGTTTTCAACAGTGGAGATTTGTAATAACCTTGCTGTATGTCTCTCCAACATTTTCTCCAACATTGTTTGAATATTGAAATTTGATCTCCAGTTGTCCTATGGTAATGAACGTGTCGGGAGTCGGAATGACACATAGCTGGCAGCTTTTCTCAGCCAGTGGAATCATGATTCAGCATAATTGTTACGGATGTACGGTTGAAGTCGGAAGTTTACATACACTAAGGTTGGAGTCATTAAAACTCGTTTTTCAACCACATGTCTTGTTAACAAACTATAGTTTTGGCAAGTCGGTTAGGACATCTACTTTGTGCATGACACAAGTCATTTTTTCAACAATTGTTTACATCCAGATTATTTCACTTAAAATTCACTGTATCACATTTCCAGTGGGTCAGAAGTTTACAGACACTAAGTTGACTGTGCCTTTAAACAGCTTAGAAAATTCCAGAAAATGATGTAATGGCTGTAGAAGCTTCTGAAAGGCTAATTGACATCATTTGAGTCAATTGGAGGTGTACCTGTGGATGTATTTCAAGGCCTACCTTCAAACTCAGTGCCTCTTTGCTTGACATCGTGGGAAATCAAAAGAAATCGTCCAAAACCTCAGAAAAGAATTGTAGACCTCCACAAGTCTGGTTCATCCTTGGGAGCAATTTCCAAATTCCTGAAGGTACCACACTCATCTGTACAAACAATAGTACGCAAGTATAAACACCATTGGACCACACAGCCGTCATACCGCTCAGGAAGGAGACGTGTTCTGTCGCCTAGAGATGAACGTACTTTGGTGCGAAAAGTGCAAATCAATCCTAGAACAACAGCAAAGGACCTTGTGAAGATGCTGGAGGAAACAGGTACAAAAGTATATATTTCCACAGTAAAAAAAAAGTCCTATATCAACATAACCTGAAAAACCGCTCAGCAAGAAAGGAGTCACTGCTCCAAAACCGCCATAAAAAAGCCAGACTACGGTTTGCATCTGCACATGGGGATAAAGATCGTACTTTTTGGAGAAATGTCCTCTGGTCTGATGAAACAAAAATAGAACTGTTCAGCCATATTGACCATCGCTGTGTTTGGAGGAAAAAGGGGGAGGCTTGCAAGCCGAAGAGCATCATCCCAGCCGTGAAGCACAGGGGTGGCAGCATCATGTTGTGGGGGTGCTTGGCTGCAGGAGGGACTGGTGCACTTCACAAAATAGAAGGCACCGTGAGGGTGGGAAATTATGTGGATATATTGAAGCAACATCTCAAGACAACAGTCAGGAAGATAAAGCTTGGTCGCAAATGGGTCTTCCAAATGGACAATGACTCCAGGCATAGTTCCAAAGTTGTGGCAAAATGGCTTAAGGACAACAAAGTCAAGGTATTGGAGTGTCCATCACAAAGCTCTGACCTCAATCCTATAGAAAATTTGTGGGCATAACTGAAAAGGCGTGTCAGGAAGAATGGTCCAAAATTCACCAAACTTATTGTGAGAAGCTTGTGGAGGGCTACCCAAAACGTTTGACCCAAGTTAAACAATTTAAAGGCAATGCTACCACATACTAATTGAGTATATGTAAACTTCTGACCCACTGGGAATGTGATTCTTAAAATAAAGTGGTGATCCTAACTGACCTAAGACAGGGTATTTTTACTTGGATTAAATGTCAGGAATTGTGAAAAACTGAGTTTAAACATACACCTAAGGTGTATGTAGACTTCCCACTTCAACTGTATACAAAGAAAATAAATAGAAAACCCCGAAATGCAGTTCGTTTTCTGTCATTCCAGCTTCAGTTTGAAGTGGTTGTGTTAGCTGTGTTGTTGGCTATCTATTTTGAATAGTGGAATGGTGAGAGAGCACATGTTCTATGCCAGGTGAAATCGCACATCATTAGCTCATTGTTATGGGTGTATCCAAAAATATTCACTAGAAAAAAGATTAAACAAACGCGAATGCGAAGGCTGTTAGCCAAAGTTGGCTAGCTAGCAAGCAAGGGATAAGAACATTACTAGCCATAATGGCGATGGAACATTTAGAATGAATGACTGGGTTGCATCCATAGATTTAGAACAAAAATACGACTGGGTCGCGTTTCTGGCAACCGAAGCAATAGAACGAACGACCAGCCGGCTTGAGTAGCAGCCCTGTACTTGTGTCGGGACCATATCTCGTGGACAGATGAAATAGCATGAATAATTTCATAAAAATAAAGTTTTTAATGACAGTCATTATTGGAATATGTTGGTAACTTATTGCATAAAAGTCATAATGCATTCGAAGCCGGCGTTTGGAGGATATATTGGCACAGTTTGCCGAACAACACCCATGCCAATATATCCTCCAAACCCTGTCTTCTCTGGCATTATCACTTAATTAATGTCCACTTAACACTGAAACTCTCTAATATGCTCCCTTTAATGTTACATTCAGTACTCTTACACAACACTTATCTTCCCAATGCCATACAATACATTCCATGACTTCACACCAGCACAAGTAAATCACAATAGCTTTTATTTTCCTATTGCAACTTGTTGACTGTATTGTTGGTGTTGTGCAATATGGCAATAAAAAGAGACGGATAAAGATATTTGATGACGTGGAAAACAATAGATTTCATCTGGTGATTTAAACATCAAGAGGTCCATGTGAGCCATTCACTAAGATCATTTCAAATTAGGCCTCTGGTTTGGAAGTGTTTAGGAATGTCACCTATGACATTTGCTCTCCTACTGAGCTGAGCCAGAGGTTGCGTCCCAATTGGCAACCTGTTACCTTTATAGTGCACTACTTTTGAGCTGGGGCCACAGGTTTCTGGTCCAAAATAGTGCACTACAGTATATATGGAATAAGGTGCCATTTGGGATTTAGACAGAGACTGTTGATCCTTTCGGAGGTCAATGTACCTGATAAACAAGTGTCTTATCACGTAAGACCTCTGCTTTTTATGGCACCAATAATTGTGTAATTTCAACCGAGAGGAAAGTGGAACACATCACACAGGGGCCTGAATTGTTTTGTTCTGTAACAACTTTTGGGACTATTCTATTGGTTACATTACGCCTGGCAAGCTCCATCAAACATAGCTGAACTATTGATGGAAGAAAAATACTATTAAAACCTAGGTCTGGTTTTAACTGTACAGTATGAAAGTGTGTCTATGTGGGCTGGGCTGACAACATGTGACGCCACTGCAGGGTAGCTTCTCCTGACCTGTCTGCCAGGCCAGGAAGCTGGAAAGCCTGGGGAAGCTGGAAAGCCTGGGGACTACAGTGTGTCTGCCAGGCCAGGAAGCTGGAAAGCCTGGGGACTACAGTGTGTCTGTCATGCCAGGAAGCTGGAATGCCTGGGGACTACAGAGTGTCTGTCAGGCCAGGAAGCTGGAAAGCCTGGGGAGTACAGAGTGTCTGACAGGCCAGGAAGCAGGAAAGCCTGGGGACTACAGTGTGTCTGTCAGGCCAGGAAGCTGGAATGCCTGGGGACTACAGAGTGTCTGTCAGTACAGGAAGCTGGAAAGCCTGGGGAGTACAGAGTGTCTGACAGGCCAGGAAGCAGGAATGCCTGGGGACTACAGAGTGTCTGTCAGGCCAGGAAGCTGGAAAGCCTGGGGACTACAGTGTGTGTTTCTCATTAGAAGGAAGTTGCTCCACAGGGGCCCTGAGTGCACCTCTCACTGGCCCTCTCACGTCATACACACACACACACACACACACATAATCTATAGGATTCAAAACACATATAATGGCTTATGTAGCTCCTTATGTTTTGTGTGTTAGACTTAGGTTACAGTGTATCTGTGATTTCTCAAGGGAGCAGGTAAATAAAAACCTCTCTCGTTTCACTTGTCATCAGATGCTCTGATGTAGTGATCTGCATAGCAACGCTGGTGCCTAGCAAATCATCAGGAATGTGTAGCTACTCAAAATAACTGCTGGAATCCTCCTACAACAATGTTCTTAGAATCCCACAGAGAACATTTTGTGAGGATTTGTTAGAAATACTTGTCTTATTAATGTTCTGGGAATGTGTTTGTGAGCATGCAGAACAGGTACACCTCACCTGGCTGCCTGATGTAATACCTGCTCTAGAACAGTATGAAATATGAAATGGCATCCTATTCCCTAAGTAGTGCACTACTTTTGGCCAGAGACAGAGCCGATGAAACATTTGCAGGGCGTATATTATTTCTCACTAACACTGTCTCTGTTCCAGTGAATTTAAGCAGTGCGAATATTGCACAATATATCCTCAGTTCTGAGGCGAGGCTTTGGAGAAACAATTTGCTGCTGCAACCCCTACACACAGTCAGAGAGCCACAGAGTCCCCAATGTGGGAATATTTGTGGATCTGTCCCTTTTCTCTCTCTGCCCACCCCATCCTCTAGACCTCTTCCGCACCACAGCGCAGCAGGCTAACTGTGTGAAGTCTTTGTGCTCGCTGTTCCCCCGGGTCGTGTTCGCATGATGATCTGCAAAATAGAATCTCTTTTTTCCTATCGCTCGTTGTCTCCCTTCCCCGTCACCTTTCAAGTCGTTGTGTGGTACTTCTGCCAGACTTGTGTGAGTGGGAGGTAGTTTTGAGTGCTGTCAACAGAGAGTGCAGAGAGCAGAAAAGAACAATTTATTATTTATCAGAACAAACATGACTGCTGGTGTTGCCGTACCATTCAGGCTCTTTCCAAATGGAGGTTTTTCACATTATTGAATTTCTCACACACTGATACTTTGCTTCATTCAGACAGTATTTTATCAGGAGCTGGAGGATAAGGTTCTACTGTTGAAGTACTATTCATTCTTACTTCATGAGAAGCCAAAATGAGTATGACACCCGGGTGTTTAAAGTATGCTTCAGTACATTTTTTGAAATGCCACGTACTATTTTCTTTGCTGCGTGAGAGAAGCAGAGATGAAAGAGAACTTTACCGATGTCAACTAGATTGAAGCGTTCATTCTATTGATTTATGGCATTATTCTGGGGAACAGCGGTTTATTTAGTCTTCTAGGGCAACAAGGCATGACAGAAGAGAAGCTTCATGTATCTATAGACAAGTTGACTAACAAATAGCACACCAAAATGTCAGAGATTATAAACCGAAACTGTACAGCGCATTTTCTATATTATCAGGTGAGGGCCTCAGATTTATTGCTGTATCACATATAGCCGGGCGGTTGCGGATGGGTTATTAGCAATTACGAGCGGGTGTGGGTGAACAAACAGCTGGCCCGTGCATCACTAACGTGCGTGTATTTGGGAGTCTATAATCCATTTTAAATTATGCCAGTGCTTATCAGTTGGTCATGTCCCGAACCAACAAAGCATGGCGGCTAATATGCCAGGGATAAACAAACACATCGTCCTGCCAGGGCAGTCAAGAGCCAGCTGAGCAGGAGAGGAGTACACCACTAATTGGAGAGTGTATCACATCTTGATAATCCTTAAATCCATTCCCAATCACACACAAATGCACAGACACAGGGTAGCATCCAGCTCCCTCCTACGTTGTTTTGCTTCCTGCTGAGGCAGCCTATCACAGAGCAAGTCTCCATCGGGAGGAAATGCATCACCTGCCCCTAGCACAGTCTCTCCTTCAGTCCTCTGCTCCATGGCCATGTATGTATCATCTCTCCTTCAGTCCTCTGCTCCATGGCCATGTATGTATCATCTCTCCTTCAGTCCTCTGCTCCATGGCCATGTATGTATCATCTCTCCTTCAGTCCTCTGCTCCATGGCCATGTATGTATCATCTCTCCTTCAGTCCTCTGCTCCATGGCCATGTATGTATCATCTGTCCTTCAGTCCTCTGCTCCATGGCCATGTATGTATCATCTCTCCTTCAGTCCTCTGCTCCATGGCCATGTATGTATCATCTCTCCTTCAGTCCTCTGCTCCATGGCCATGTATGTATCATCTCTCCTTCAGTCCTCTGCTCCATGGCCATGTATGTATCATCTCTCCTTCAGTCCTCTGCTCCATGGCCATGTATGTATCATCTCTCCTTCAGTCCTCTGCTCCATGGCCATGTCTGTATCATCTCTCCTTCAGTCCACTGCTCCATGGCCATGAATTCATCTCTCCTTCTGGCCCTTTTCTCTACTGCAGCTCAGCGTGTGAGCTGCAGTATACACACTCACCTTGTGTGTGTGTGTATGTGTGTGTGTGTGTGTATATATATGTGTGTTTGTGTGTGTGTGTCTGTGTGCGCAGAGTGAAGTAGCCTGCGACAGGTGTGTGTCAGTGAGAGACTCCATCACTGTGAGTACAGTAGCAACACATCCTTCCCACTGCAGAATGATACTTCATTAGACTGAGGGAGCGGAGCTACCATCGTCCTGGATAATGTCCTAGGATGTGTCTGCAGGGAGGGCTAAACACAATGTTTCCTTGCCTCATTTGGTTTTATAGCTGGGTTCCGGCTATAGTCCATGGCACCTCATCTCACAGGCCTCTAACAACTTCTCTAGATGCACTGCATGCCAATGGACCAGTCTGCCTGTCTGCTGGCTCCAGTAGAAGAGACATTATGCCAGGGAGGAGGGGGTGTGTTGTGACATTATTACATAAAGAACACCTGCTCTTTTCATGACATAGACTGACCCAGTGTTGTGAAGGGAAGATCTGGAATGTTTTGAAGGGAGGATTCGGTGTGTTGTGAAGGGAGGAGGCGGTGTGTTGTGAAGGGAGGAGGCGGTGTGTTGTGAAGGGAGGAGGCAGTGTGTTGTGAAGGGAAGATCTGGACTGTTTTGAAGGGAGGAGGCGTTGTGTTGTGAAGGGAAGAGGCGGTGTGTTGTAAAGGGAGGAGGCGGTGTGTTGTGAAGGGAGGAGGCGGTGTGTTGTGAAGGGAGGAGGCAGTGTGTTGTGAAGGGAGGAGGCGGTGTGTTGTGAAGGGAGGAGGGTGGTTGTTGTGAAGGGAGGAGGCAGTATGTTGTGAAGGGAGGAGGCGGTGTGTTGTGAAGGGAGGAGGCGGTGTGTTGTGAAGGGAGGAGGCGGTATGTTGTGAAGGGAGGAGGCAGTGTGTTGTGAAGGGAGGAGGCGGTGTGTTGTGAAGGGAGGAGGCGGTATGTTGTGAAGGGAGGAGGCGGTGTGTTGTGAAGGGAGGAGGCGGTGTGTTGTGAAGGGAGGAGGCGGTATGTTGTGAAGGGAGGAGGCAGTGTGTTGTGAAGGGAGGAGGCGGTGTGTTGTGAAGGGAGGAGGCGGTGTGTTGTGAAGGGAGGAGGCGGTATGTTGTGAAGGGAGGAGGCAGTGTGTTGTGAAGGGAGGAGGGTGGTTGTTGTGAAGGGAGGAGGCAGTGTGTTGTGAAGGGAGGAGGGTGGTTGTTGTGAAGGGAGGAGGCGGTGTGTTGTGAAGAGAGGAGGCGGTGTGTTGTGAAGGGAGGAGGCGGTATGTTGTGAAGGGAGGAGGCAGTGTGTTGTGAAGGGAGGAGGGTGGTTGTTGTGAAGGGAGGAGGCAGTGTGTTGTGAAGGGAGGAGGGTGGTTGTTGTGAAGGGAGGAGGCAGTGTGTTGTGAAGGGAGGAGGGTGGTTGTTGTGAAGGGAGGAGGTGGTGTGTTGTGAAGGGAGGAGGCGGTGTGTTGTGAAGGGAGGAGGCAGGGTGTTGTGAAGGGAGGAGGCGGTGTGTTGTGAAGGGAGGAGGCGGTGTGTTGTGAAGGGAGGAGTCGGTGTGTTGTGAAGGGAGGAGGGTGGGTGTTGTGAAGGGAGGAGGCGGTGTGTTGTGAAGGGAGGAGTTGGTGTGTTGTGAAGGGAGGAGGCGGTGTGTTGTGAAGGGAGGTGGGTGGATGTTGTGAAGGGAGGAGGTGGTGGGTGATGAAGGGAGGAGGGGGTGTGTTGTGAAGGGAGGAGGCGGTGTGTTGTGAAGGGAGGAGGCGGTGTGTTGTGAAGGGAGGAGGGGGTGTGTTGTGAAGGGAGGAGGTGGTGTGTTGTGAAGGGAGGAGGCGGTGTGTTGTGAAGGGAGGAGGCGGTGTGTTGTGAAGGGAGGAGGGTGGGTGTTGTGAAGGGAAGAGGCGGTGTGTTGTGAAGGGAGGAGGCGGTGTGTTTGTGAAGGGAGGAGGGTGGGTGTTGTGAAGGGAGGAGGCAGTGTGTTGTGAAGGGAGGAGGGTGGATGTTGTGAAGGGTGGAGGGTGGGTGTTGTGAAGGGAGGAGGTGGTGTGTTGTGAAGGGAGGAGGGTGGGTGTTGTGAAGGGAGGAGGCGGTGTGTTGTGAAGGGAGGAGTGTAGGTGTTGTGAAGGGAGGAGGGTGGTTGTCGTGAAGGGAGGAGGGGGGTGTGTTGTGAAGGGAGGAGGGTGGGTGTTGTGAAGGGAGGAGGCGGTGTGTTGTGAAGGGAGGAGTGTGGGTGTTGTGAAGGGAGGAGGGTGGTTGTCGTGAAGGGAGGAGGGGGTGTGTTGTGAAGGGAGGGGGGTGTGTGTTGTGAAGGGAGGAGGGGGTGAGTTGTGAAGGGAGGAGGGTGGGTGTTGTGAAGGGAGGAGGGTGGTTGTCGTGAAGGGAGGAGGGGGTGTGTTGTGAAGGGAGGAGGGGGTGTGTTGTGAAGGGAGGAGGGGGTGTGTTGTGAAGGCAGGAGGTGGTGTGTTGTGAAGGGAGGAGGGGGTGTGTTGTGAAGGCAGGAGGTGGTGTGTTGTGAAGGGAGGAGGGGGTGTGTCGTGAAGGGAAGAGGGGGTGTGTTGTGAAGGGAGGAGGGTGGGTGTTTTGAACGGAAGAGGCGGTGTGTTGTGAAGGGAGGAGGCGGTGTGTTGTGAAGGGAAGAGGCGGTGTGTTGTGAAGGTAGGAGGCAGTGTGTTGTGAAGGGAGGTGGGTGTGTGTTGTGAAGGTAGGAGGCAGTGTGTTGTGAAGGGAGGTGGGTGTGTGTTGTGAAGGTAGGAGGCAGTGTGTTGTGAAGGGAAGAGGGTGTGTGTTGTGAAGGGAGGTGGGTGTGTGTTATGAAGGGAGGTGGGTGTGTGTTGTGAAGGGAGGAGGCAGTGTGTTGTGAAGGGAGGAGGCGGTGAGTTGTGAAGGGAGGAGGGGGTGTGTTGTGAAGGGAGGAGGGGGGGTGTTGTGAAGGGAGGAGGCGGTGTGTTGTGAAGGGAGGAGGGGGTGTGTTGTGAAGGGAGGAGGCGGTATGTTGTGAAGGGAGGAAGCAGTGTGTTGTGAAGGGAGGAGGGTGGTTGTTGTGAAGGGAGGAGGCGGTGTGTTGTGAAGGGAGGAGTGTAGGTGTTGTGAAGGGAGGAGGGTGGTTGTCGTGAAGGGAGGAGGCGGTGTGTTGTGAAGGGAGGAGGCGGTATGTTGTGAAGGGAGGAGGCAGTGTGTTGTGAAGGGAGGAGGGTGGTTGTTGTGAAGGGAGGAGGCAGTGTGTTGTGAAGGGAGGAGGGTGGTTGTTGTGAAGGGAGGAGGCAGTGTGTTGTGAAGGGAGGAGGGTGGTTGTTGTGAAGGGAGGAGGTGGTGTGTTGTGAAGGGAGGAGGCGGTGTGTTGTGAAGGGAGGAGGCAGGGTGTTGTGAAGGGAGGAGGCGGTGTGTTGTGAAGGGAGGAGGCGGTGTGTTGTGAAGGGAGGAGTCGGTGTGTTGTGAAGGGAGGAGGGTGGGTGTTGTGAAGGGAGGAGGCGGTGTGTTGTGAAGGGAGGAGTTGGTGTGTTGTGAAGGGAGGAGGCGGTGTGTTGTGAAGGGAGGTGGGTGGATGTTGTGAAGGGAGGAGGTGGTGGGTGATGAAGGGAGGAGGGGGTGTGTTGTGAAGGGAGGAGGCGGTGTGTTGTGAAGGGAGGAGGCGGTGTGTTGTGAAGGGAGGAGGGGGTGTGTTGTGAAGGGAGGAGGGTGGGTGTTTTGAAAGGGGAGGGTGTGTGTTGTGAACAGGAGGAGGGGGTGTGTTGTGAAGGGAGGAGTGTGGGTGTTGTGAAGGGAGGATCGGGTGTGTTGTGAAGGGAGGAGGGTGTGTGTTGTGAAGGGAGGAGGATGAGTGTTGTGAAGGTTGGATCGGGTGTGTTGTGAAGGTAGGATCGGGTGTGTTGTGAAGGGAGGAGGGGGTGTGTTGTGAAGGGAGGAGGGTGGGTGTTGTGAAGGGAGGATCGGGTGTGTTGTGAAGGGAGGAGGGGGTGTGTTGTGAAGGGAGGAGGCGGTGTGTTGTGAAGGGAGGAGGCGGTGTGTTGTGAAGGGAGGGGGCGGTGTGTTGTGAAGGGAGGAGGGGGTGTGTTGTGAAGGGAGGAGGGGGGGTGTTGTGAAGGGAGGAGGCGGTGTGTTGTGAAGGGAGGAGGGTGGGTGTTGTGAAGGGAGGATCGGGTGTGTTGTGAAGGGAGGAGGGTGTGTGTTGTGAAGGGAGGGGGCGGTGTGTTGTGAAGGGAGGAGGGGGTGTGTTGTGAAGGGAGGAGGGTGGGTGTTGTGAAGGGAGGATGGGGGGTGTGTTGTGAAGGGAGGAGGGTGGGTGTTGTGAAGGGAGGAGGCAGTGTGTTGTGAAGGGAGGAGGGTGGATGTTGTGAAGGGTGGAGGGTGGGTGTTGTGAAGGGAGGAGGTGGTGTGTTGTGAAGGGAGGAGGGTGGGTGTTGTGAAGGGAGGAGGCGGTGTGTTGTGAAGGGAGGAGTGTAGGTGTTGTGAAGGGAGGAGGGTGGTTGTCGTGAAGGGAGGAGGGGGGTGTGTTGTGAAGGGAGGAGGGTGGGTGTTGTGAAGGGAGGAGGCGGTGTGTTGTGAAGGGAGGAGTGTGGGTGTTGTGAAGGGAGGAGGGTGGTTGTCGTGAAGGGAGGAGGGGGTGTGTTGTGAAGGGAGGGGGGGGTGTGTTGTGAAGGGAGGAGGGGGGTGAGTTGTGAAGGGAGGAGGGTGGGTGTTGTGAAGGGAGGAGGGTGGTTGTCGTGAAGGGAGGAGGGGGTGTGTTGTGAGAGGGGAGGAGGGGGTGTGGTTGTGAAGGGAGGAGGGGGTGTGTTGTGGAAGGCAGGAGGTGGTGTGTTGTGAAGGGAGAGGGGGTGTGTTGTGAAGGCAGGAGGTGGTGTGTTGTGAAGGGAGGAGGGGGGTGTGTCGTGAAGGGAAGAGGGGGGTGTGTTGTGAAGGGAGGAGGGGGTGTGTTGTGAAGGGAAGAGGCGGTGTGTTGTGAAGGGAGGAGGCGGTGTGTTGTGAAGGGAGGAGGGTGGGTGTTGTGAAGGGAGGAGGCGGTGTGTTGTGAAGGGAGGAGGGGGTGTGTTGTGAAGGGAGGAGGCGGTGTGTTGTGAAGGGAGGAGGCGGTGTGTTGTGAAGGGAGGAGGGTGGGGTGTTGTGAAGGGAAGAGGCGGTGTGTTGTGAAGGGAGGAGGCGGTGTGTTGTGAAGGGAAGAGGCGGTGTGTTGTGAAGGTAGGAGGCAGTGTGTTGTGAAGGGAGGTGGGTGTGTGTTGTGAAGGTAGGAGGCAGTGTGTTGTGAAGGGAGGTGGGTGTGTGTTGTGAAGGTAGGAGGCAGTGTGTTGTGAAGGGAAGAGGGTGTGTGTTGTGAAGGGAGGGTGGGTGTGTGTTATGAAGGGGAGGTAGGTGTGTGTTGTGAAGGGAGGAGGCAGTGTGTTGTGAAGGGAGGAGGCGGTGAGTTGTGAAGGGAGGAGGGGGTGTGTTGTGAAGGGAGGAGGGGGGGTGTTTGTGACGGGAGGAGGCGGTGTGTTGTGAAGGGAGGAGGGGGGTGTGTTGTGAAGGGAGGAGGGTGGTGATGTGAAGGGAGGATCGGGTGTGTTGTGAAGGGAGGAGGGTGTGTGTTGTGAAGGGAGGGGGGGCGGTGTGTTGTGAAGGGAGGAGGGGGGTGTGTTGTGAAGGGAGGAGGGTGGGTGTTGTGAAGGGAGGAGGGGGGTGTGTTGTGAAGGGAGGAGGGTGGGTGTTGTGAAGGGAGGAGGCAGTGTGTTGTGAAGGGAGGAGGGTGGATGTTGTGAAGGGGTGGAGGGTGGGTGTTGTGAAGGGAGGAGGTGGTGTGTTGTGAAGGGAGGAGGGGTGGGTGTTGTGAAGGGAGGAGGCGGTGTGTTGTGGAAGGGAGGAGTGTAGGTGTTGTGAAGGGAGGAGGGTGGTTGTCGTGAAGGGAGGAGGGGGGTGTGTTGTGAAGGGAGGAGGGTGGGTGTTGTGAAGGGAGGAGGCGGTGTGTTGTGAAGGGAGGAGTGTGGGTGTTTGTGAAGGGAGAGGGTGGTTGTCGTGAAGGGAGGAGGGGGTGTGTTGTTGAAGGGAGGGGGGTGTGTGTTGTGAAGGGAGGAGGGGTGAGTTGTGAAGGGAGGAGGGTGGGTGTGTGAAGGGGAGGAGGGTGGTTGTCCGTGAAGGGGAGGGGGGGTTGTTGTTGTGAAGGGAGGAGGGGTGTGTTGTGAAGTGGAGGAGGGGGTGTGTTGTGAAGGCAGGAGGTGTGTGTTGTGAAGGGGAGGAGGGGGTGTGTTGTGAAGGCAGGAGGTGGTGTGTTGTGAAGGGAGGAGGGGGTGTGTCGTGAAGGGAAGAGGGGGTGTGTTGTGAAGGGAGGAGGGTGGGTGTTTTGAAGGGAAGAGGCGGTGTGTTGTGAAGGGAGGAGGCGGTGTGTTGTGAAGGGAAGAGGCGGTGTGTTGTGAAGGTAGGAGGCAGTGTGTTGTGAAGGGAGGTGGGTGTGTGTTGTGAAGGTAGGAGGCAGTGTGTTGTGAAGGGAGGTGGGTGTGTGTTTTTGTGAAGGTAGGAGGCCGTGTGGTTGTGAAGGGAAGAGGGTGTGGTGTTGTGAAGGGAGGTGGGTGTGTGTTATGAAGGGAGGTGGGTGTGTGTTGTGAAGGGAGGAGGCAGTGTGTTGTGAAGGGAGGAGCGGTTGTTTGTGAAGGAGGAGGGGTGTGTTGTGAAGGGAGGAGGGGGGTGTTGTGAAGGGAGGAGGCGGTGTGTTGTGAAGGAGGAGAGGGGTGTGTTGTGAAGGGAAGAGCGGTATGTTGTGAAGGGAGGAGGCAGTGTGTTGTTGAAGGGAGGAGGGTGGTTGTTTGTGAAGGGAGGAGGCAGTGTTGTGAAGGGAGGAGGGTGGTTGTGTGAAGGGAGGAGGCGGGTGTGTTGTGAAGGGAGGAGGCGGTGGTGTTGTGAAGGGAGGAGGGCGGTATGTTTGGTGAAGGGAGGAGGGCAGTGTGTTGTGAAGGGAGGAGGGTGGTTGTTGTGAAGGGAGGAGGCAGTGTGTGTGAAGGGAGGAGGGTGGTTGTTGTGAAGGGAGGAGGCATGTGTTGTGAGGGAGGAGGGTGGTTGTTGTGTGAAGGGAGGAGGTGGTGNTGTTGTGAAGGGAGGAGGGGGTGTGTTGTGAAGGGAGGAGGGGGTGGGTGTTTTGAAAGGGGGAGGGTGTGTGTTGTGAACAGGAGGAGGGGGTGTGTTGTGAAGGGAGGAGTGTGGGTGTTGTGAAGGGAGGATCGGGTGTGTTGTGAAGGGAGGAGGGTGTGTGTTGTGAAGGGAGGAGGATGAGTGTTGTGAAGGTTGGATCGGGTGTGTTGTGAAGGTAGGATCGGGTGTGTTGTGAAGGGAGGAGGGGGTGTGTTGTGAAGGGAGGAGGGTGGGTGTTTGAAGGGAGGATCGGGTGTGTGTGAAGGGAGGAGGGGGTTGTGTTGTGAAGGGAGGAGGCGGTCGGTGTGTTGTGAAGGGAGGAGGCGGGTGTGTTGTGAAGGGAGGGGGCGGTGTGGGTGTGTTGTGACAGGGAGGAGGGGGGTTGTGTTGTGAAGGGAGGAGGGGGGGTGTTGTGAAGGGAGGAGGCGGTGTGTTGTGAAGGGAGGAGGGTTGGGTGTTGTGAAGGGAGGATCGGTGTGTTGTGAAGGGATGAGGGGTGTGTGTTGTGAAGGGAGGGGCGGCGTGTGGTTGTGAAGGGAGGAGGGGTGTGTTGTGAAGGGAGGAGGTGGGTGTTGTGAAGGAGGATGGGGGTGTGTTGTGAAAGGGAGGAGGGTGGGTGTTGTGAAGGGAGGAGGCAGTGTGTTGTGGAAGTGGGAGGGGTGGGGATGTTGTGAAGGGTGGAGGGTGGGTGTTGTGAAGGGAGGAGGTGGTGGTGGTGTTGGGTGGAAGGGCGGCGGGTTGGGTGTTGTGAAGGGAGGAGGCCGGTGTGTTGTGACAGGGAGGAGTGTAGGTGTTGTGAAGGGAGGAGGGTGGTTGTCGTGAAGGGAGGAGGGGGGTGTGTTGTGAAGGGAGGAGGGTGGGTTTTAGGTGAGGGAGGGGCGGTGTGTTGTGAAGGGAGGAAGGGTGGGTGTTGTGAAGGGAGCGAGGGTGGTTGTCGTGAAGGGAGGAGGGGGGGGTGTGTGTGTGAAGGGGAGGGGGGGGTGTTGTGTTGTGGAAGGGAGGAGGGGGGTGAGTTGTGAAGGAGGAGGGTGGGGTTGTTGTGACGGAGGAGTGGTGGTTGTCGTGAAGGGAGGAGGGGGTGGTGTTGTGGAAGGGAGGAGGGGTGTGTTGTGAAGGGAGGAGGGGGTGTGTTGTGAAGGCAGGAGGTGGTGTGTTGTGAAGGGAGGAGGGGGTGTGTTGTGACGGCAGGAGGTGGTGTGTTGTGAAGGGAGGAGGGGGTGTGTCGTGAAGGGAAGAGGGGGTGTGTTGTGAAGGGAGGAGGGTGGGTGTTGTGAAGGGAAGAGGCGGTGTGTTGTGAAGGGAGGAGGCGGTTTGTTGTGAAGGGAGGGGGTGGGTGTTGTGAAGGGAGGAGGCGGTGTGTTGTGAAGGGAGGAGGGGGTGTGTGTTGTGAAGGGAGGAGGCGGGTGTGTTGTGAAGGGAGGAGGCGGTGTGTTGTGAAGGGAGGAGGGTGGGTGTTGTGAAGGGAAGAGGCGGTGTGTTGTGAAGGGAGGAGGCGGTGTGTTGTGAAGGGAAGAGGCGGTGTGTTGTGAAGGTAGGAGGCAGTGTGTTGTGAAGGGAGGTGGGTGTGTGTTGTGAAGGTAGGAGGCAGTGTGTTGTGAAGGGAGGTGGGTGTGTGTTTGTGAAGGTAGGAGGCAGTTGTTGTGAAGGGAAGAGGGTGTGTGTTGTGAAGGGAGGTGGGTGTGTGTTATGAAGGGAGGTAGGTGTGTGTTGTGAAGGGAGGAGGCAGTGTGTTGTGAAGGGAGGAGGCGGTGAGTTGTGAAGGGAGGAGGGGGTGTGTTGTGAAGGGAGGAGGGGGGGTGTTGTGAAGGGAGGAGGCGGTGTGTTGTGAAGGGAGGAGGGGGTGTGTTGTGAAGGGAGGAGGGTGGGGTGATGTGAAGGGAGGATCGGGTGTGTTGTGAAGGGAGGAGGGTGTGTGTTGTGAAGGGAGGGGCGGTGTGTTGTGAAGGGAGGAGGGGGGTGTGTTTGTGAAGGGAGGAGGGTGGGTGTTGTGAAGGGAGGAGGGGGTGTGTTGTGAAGGGAGGAGGGTGGGTGTTGTGAAGGGAGGAGGCAGTGTGTTGTGAAGGGAGGAGGGTGGATGTTGTTGAAGGGTGGAGGGTGGGTGTTGTGAAGGGAGGAGGTGGTGTGTTGTGAAGGGAGGAGGGTGGGTGTTGTGAAGGGAGGACGGCGGTGTGTTGTGAAGGGAGGAGTGTAGGTGTTGTGAAGGGAGGAGGGTGGTTGTCGTGAAGGGAGGAGGGGGGTGTGTTGTGAAGGGAGGAGGGTGGGTGTTGTGAAGGAGGAGGCGGTGTTGTTGTGTGAAGGGAGGAGTGTGGGTGTTGTGAAGGGAGGAGGGTGGTTGTCGTGAAGGGAGGAGGGGGTGTGTTGTGAAGGGAGGGGGGGGTGGTGTGTTGTGAAGGGAGGAGGGGGTGAGTTGTGAAGGGAGGGAGGGTGGGTGTTGTGAAGGGAGGAAGGGTGGTTGTCGTGAAGGAGGAGGGGGTGTGTTGTGAAGGGAGGAGGGGGGGGTGTGTTTGTGAAGGGAGGAGGGGGTGGTGTTGTGAAGGCAGGAGGTGGTGTGTTGTGAAGGGAGGAGGGGGGTGGTGTTGTGAAGGCAGGAGGTGGTTTGTGTTGTGAAGGGAGGAGGGGGTGTGTCGTGAAGGGAAGAGGGGGTGTGTTGTGAAGGGAGGAGGGTGGGGTGTTTTGAAGGGAAGAGGCGGTGTGTTGTGAAGGGAGGAGGCGGTGTGTTGTGAAGGGAAGAGGCGGTGTGTTGTGAAGGTAGGAGGCAGGTGTGTTGTGAAGGGAAGGTGGGTGTGTGTTTGTGAAGGTAGGAGGCAGTGTGTTGTGAAGGGAGGTGGGTGTGTGTTGTGAAGGTAGGAGGCAGTGTGTTGTGAAGGGAAGAGGGTGTGTGTTGTGAAGGGAGGTGGGTGTGTGTTATGAAGGGAGGTGGGTGTGTGTTGTGAAGGGAGGAGGCAGTGTGTTGTGAAGGGAGGAGGCGGTGAGTTGTGAAGGGAGGAGGGGGTGTGTTGTGAAGGGAGGAGGGGGGGGTGTTGTGAAGGGAGGAGGCGGTTTGTGTTGTGAAGGGAGGAGGGGGTTGTGTTGTGAAGGGAGGAGGGTGGGTGTTGTGAAGGGAGGATCGGGTGTGTTGTGAAGGGAGGGAGGTGTGTGTTGTGAAGGGAGGGGGCGGGTGTGTGTGAAGGGAGGAGGGGGTGTGTTTGTGAAGGGAGGAGGGTGGGTGTTGTGAAGGGAGGAGGGGGTGTGTTGTGAAGGGAGGAGGGTGGGTGTTGTGAAGGGAGGAGGCAGTGTGTTGTGAAGGGAGGAGGGTGGATGTTGTGAAGGGTGGAGGGTGGGTGTTGTGAAGGGAGGAGGTGGGCTGTGTTGTGAAGGGAGGAGGGTGGGTGTTGTGAAGGGAGGAGGCGGTGTGTTGGAAGGGAGGAGTGTAGGTGTTGTGAAGGGAGGAGGTGGTTGTCGTGAAGGGAGGAGGGGGGTGTGTTGTGAAGGGAGGAGGGTGGGTGTTGTGAAGGGAGGAGGCGGTGTGTTGTGAAGGGAGGAGTGTGGGTGTTGTGAAGGGAGGAGGGTGGTTGTCGTGAAGGGAGGAGGGGGTGTGTTGTGAAGGGAGGGGGGTGTGTGTTGTGAAGGGAGGAGGGGGTGAGTTGTGAAGGGAGGAGGGTGGTGTGTTGTGAAGGGAGGAGGCGGTGTGTTGTGAAGGGAGCGAGTGTGGGTGTTGTGAAGGGAGGAGGGTGGTTGTCGTGAAGGGAGGAGGGGGTGTGTTGTGAAGGGAGGGGGGTGTGTGTGTTTGTGAAGGCAGGAGGTGGTGTGTTGTGAAGGGAGGGGGGGGGGTGTGTTGTGAAGGCAGGAGGTGGTGTGTGTGTGAAGGGAGGAGGGGGTGTGTCGTGAAGGGAAGAGGGGGTGTGTGTGAAGGGAGGAGGGTGGGTGTTTTGAAGGGAAGAGGCGGTGTGTTGTGAAGGGAGGAGGCGGTGTGTTGTGAAGGGAGGAGGGTGGGTGTGTGTGAAGGGAGGAGGCGGCTGTGTTGTTGTGAAGGGAGGAGGGTGGGTGTTGTGAAGGGAAGAGGCGGTGTGTGTTTTGAAGGGAGGAGGCGGTGTGTTGTGAAGGGAAGAGGCGGTGTGTGTTGTGAAGGTAGGAGGCAGTGTGTTGTGAAGGGAGGTGGGTGTGTGTTGTGAAGGTAGGAGGCAGTGTGTTGTGAAGGGAGGTGGGTTGTGTGTTGTGAAGGTAGGAGGCACAGTGTGTTGTGAAGGGAAGAGGGTGTGTGTTGTGAAGGGAGGTGGGTGTGTGTTATGAAGGGAGGTGGGTGTGTGTTGTGAAGGGAGGAGCAGGCAGTGTGTTGTGAAGGGAGGAGGCGGTGAGTTGTGAAGGGAGGAGGGTTGTGTTGTGAAGGGAGGAGGGGGGGGGGTTGTTGTGAAGGGAGGAGGCGGGTGTGTTGTGAAGGGAGGAGGGGGTGTGTTGTGAAGGGAGGAGGGTGGGTGTTGTGAAGGGAGGATCGGGTTGTGTTGTGAAGGGAGGAGGGTGTGTGTTGTGAAGGGAGGGGGCGGTGTGTTGTGAAGGGAGGAGGGGGTGTGTTGTGAAGGGAGGAGGGTGGGTGTTGTGAAGGGAGGAGGGGGGTGTGTTGTGAAGGGAGGAGGGTGGGTGTTGTGAAGGGAGGAGGCAGTGTGTTGTGAAGGGAGGAGGGTGGATGTTGTGAAGGGTGGAGGGTGGGTGTTGTGAAGGGAGGAGGTGGTGTGTTGTGAAGGGAGGAGGGTGGGTGTTGTGAAGGGAGGAGGCGGGTGTGTTGTGAAGGGAGGAGTGTAGGTGTTGTGAAGGGAGGAGGGTGGTTGTCGTGAAGGGAGGAGGGGGGTGTGTTGTGAAGGGAGGAGGGTGGGTGTTGTGAAGGGAGGAGGCGGTGTGTTGTGAAGGGAGGAGTGTGGGTGTTGTGAAGGGAGGAGGGTGGTTGTCGTGAAGGGAGGAGGGGGTGTGTTGTGAAGGGAGGGGGGTGTGTGTTGTGAAGGGAGGAGGGGGTGAGTTGTGAAGGGAGGAGGGTGGGTGTTGTGAAGGGAGGAGGGTGGTTGTCGTGAAGGGAGGAGGGGGTGTGTTGTGAAGGGAGGAGGGGGTGTGTTGTGAAGGGAGGAGGGGGTGTGTTGTGAAGGCAGGAGGTGGTGTGTTGTGAAGGGAGGAGGGGGTGTGTTGTGAAGGCAGGAGGTGGTGTGTTGTGAAGGGAGGAGGGGGTGTGTCGTGAAGGGAAGAGGGGGTGTGTTGTGAAGGGAGGAGGGTGGGTGTTGTGAAGGGAAGAGGCGGTGTGTTGTGAAGGGAGGAGGCGGTGTGTTGTGAAGGGAGGAGGGGGTGTGTTGTGAAGGGAGGAGGGGGTGTGTTGTGAAGGGAGGAGGGGGTGTGTTGTGAAGGCAGGAGGTGGTGTGTTGTGAAGGAGGAGGGGGTGTGTTGTGAAGGCAGGAGGTGGTGTGTTGTGAAGGGAGGAGGGGGTGTGTCGTGAAGGGAAGAGGGGGTGTGTTGTGAAGGGAGGAGGGTGGGTGTTGTGAAGGGAAGAGGCGGTGTGTTGTGAAGGGAGGAGGCGGTGTGTTGTGAAGGGAGGAGGGTGGGTGTTGTGAAGGGAGGAGGCGGTGTGTTGTGAAGGGAGGAGGGGGTGTGTTGTGAAGGGAGGAGGCGGTGTGTTGTGAAGGGAGGAGGCGGTGTGTTGTGAGAGGAGGAGGGTGGGTGTTGTGAAGGGAAGAGGCGGTGTGTTGTGAAGGGAGGAGGCGGTGTGTTGTGAAGGGAAGAGGCGGTGTGTTGTGAAGGTAGGAGGCAGTGTGTTGTGAAGGGAGGTGGGTGTGTGTTGTGAAGGTAGGAGGCAGTGTGTTGTGAAGGGAAGAGGGTGTGTGTTGTGAAGGGAGGTGGGTGTGTGTTATGAAGGGAGGTGGGTGTGTGTTGTGAAGGGAGGAGGCAGTGTGTTTTGAAGGGAGGAGGCGTTGAGTTGTGAAGGGAGGAGGCAGTGTGTTGTGAAGGGAGATGGGTGTTTGTTGTGAAGGGAGGAGGCAGTGTGTTGTGAAGGGAGGTGGGTGTGTGTTGTGAAGGGAGGAGGCAGTGTGTTGTGAAGGGAGGAGGCAGTGTGTTGTGAAGGGAGGAGGCAGTGTGTTGTGAAGGGAGGTGGGTGTTTGTTGTGAAGGGAGGAGGCAGTGTGTTGTGAAGGGAGGAGGCGGTGAGTTGTGAAGGGAGGAGGCAGTGTGTTGTGAAGGGAGATGGGTGTTTGTTGTGAAGGGAGGAGGCAGTGTGTTGTGAAGGGAGATGGGTGTTTGTTGTGAAGGGAGGAGGCAGTGTGTTGTGAAGGGAGGTGGGTGTGTGTTTTGAAGGGAGGAGGCAGTGTGTTGTGAAGGGAGGAGGCAGTGAGTTGTGAAGGTAGGAGTCCCGTCTCCCTGATGAATTTCTCTTGTTCACATACACAATACATTAAGAACACCTGCTCTTTCCATGACATAGACTGACCAGGTGAATCCAGGTAAAAGCTATGATTCCTTTTTGATTTCACTGGTTAAATCCACTTCAATCAGTGTAGATAAAGGGGAGGAGACAGATTATTTTTAAGCCTGGAGACAATTGAAACATGGATTGTGTATGTGGGCCATTCAGAGGGTGAATGGGCAAGACAAAAGATTTAAGTGCCTTTGAACGGGATATGATAGTAGGTGCCAGGCGCACTGGTTTGTGTCAAGAACTGCAGCACTGCTGGTTTTTCAGCCTCAGCAGTTTCCCGTTCCTGTATGGTTGGGAGAAAATGGATGGTGTATCAAAAATGGTCCAGCATCTAAAGGATATCCAGCCAACTTGACACTGTTGGAAGCATTGAAGTAAACATGGCCAGCACCTCTGTCGAAAGATTTTGACATCTTGTAGAGTCCATGCCCAAATTGACAAATTGATTCTGAGGGCAGAAGGTGTTCCTAATGTCTGGTATGCTCAGGGTATATACTGTGCGTCAAACACAACACATGCATACACACACACACACACACACACACACACACACACACACACACACACACACACACACACACACACACACACACACACACACACACACACACACACACACACACACAAACACATAGATCCTAATCATAATCTTGATAGAGGTAGCTTGACTACTGTATTCAGTGTACTGTTCTGACAATTATATGTTCCAAATATACTACACAGTATACACATATACTACACAGTACAGTTCTGGCCAAAAGTTTTGAGAATGACACAAATATAAATTTTCACAAAGTCTGCTGCCTCAGTTTGTTTGATGGCAATTTGCATATATTCCAGAATGTTATGAAGAGTGATTAGATGAATTGCAATTAATTGCAAAGTCCATCTTTGCCATGCAATTGGACTGAATCCCAACAAAACATTTCCACTGCATTTCAGCCCTGCCACAAAAGGACCAGCTGACATCATGTCAGTGATTCTCTCGTTAACACAGGTGTGAGTGTTGACGAGGACAAGGCTGGAGATCACGCTGGTTGAGTTTGAATAACAGACTGGAAGCTTCAAAAGGAGGGTGGTGCTTGGAGTCATTGTTCTTCCTCTGTCAACCAAGGTTACCTGCAAGGAAACACATGCCGTCATCATTGCTTTGCACAAAAAGGGCTTCACAAGCAAGGATATCGCTGCAAGTAAGATTGCACCTAAATCAACCATTTATTGGATCATCAAGAACTTCAAGGAGAGCGATTCATTTGTTGTGAAGAAGGCTTTAGGGCACCCAAGAAAGTCCAGCAAGCGCCAGGAGCGTCTCCTAAAGTTGATTCAGCTGTGGGATCGGGGCACCACCAGTACAGAGCTTGCTCAGGAATGGCAGCAGGCAGGTATGAGTGCATCTGCACGCACAGTGAGACAAAGACTTTTGGAGGATGGCCTGGTGTCAAGAAGGGCAGGAAAGAAGCCACTTCTCTCCAGGAAAAACATCAGGGACAGACTGATATTCTGCTAAAGGTACAGGGATTGGACTGCTGACGACTGGGGTAAAGTCATTTTCTCTGATGAATCCCCTTTCCGATTGTTTGGGGCATCTGGAAAAAAGCTTGTCCAGAGAAGACAAGGTGAGCGCTAGCATCAGTCCTGTGTCATGCCAACAGTAAAGCATCCCGAGACCATTCATGTGTGGGGTTGCTTCTCAGCCAAAGGAGTGGGCTCTCTAACAATTTTTCCTAAGAACACAGCCATGAATAAAGAATGGTACCAACACATCCTCCAAGAGCAACTTCTCCCAACCATCCAGGAACAGTTTGGTGACGAACAATACCTTTTCCAGCATGATGGAGCACCTTGCCATAAGGCAAAAGTGATAACTAAGTGGCTCGGGGAACAAAACTGATATTTTAGGTCCATGGCCAGGAAACTCCCCAGACCTTAATCCCATTGAGAACTTGTGGTCAATCCTCAAGAGGCGGGTGGACAAACAAAACCCCACACATTCTGACAAACTCCAAGCATTGATTATGCAAGAATTGTCTGCCATCAGTCAGGATGTGGCCCAGAAGTTAATTGACAGCATGCTAGGGCGGATTGCAGAGGTCTTTAAAAAGAAGGGTCAACACTGCAAATATTGACTCTTTGCATCAACTTCATGTAATTGTCAATAAAAGCCTTTGACACGTATGAAATGCTTGTAATTATACTTCAGTATTCAATAGTAACATCTGACTAAAATATCTAAAGACACTGAAGCAGCAAACTTTGAACATTAATATTGGTGTCATTCTCAAAACTTTTGTCCACGATTGTAGGTTCCATCATGAAGAAACATCAGAACTAATTGTATAGTTTAATGTGTTGTGTAGACATAAACAGTTGATCATACGATGCCTTGAGCATACAGCAGTTGTATATACTTTATAGTCTAGTCTGTGTATTGTCTTTTACAAGCCAAGTCGGTGGTGTAATGGATGGTGGTCCCGTTTTTCAATATGGACACACACTATAATACAGGCATTGTTCTGTATATATTTACATTGATGTAAGGTATTGTATCCCTACCAGCGGCAAACAATATCGCACTCTGAACAACTGAATAGATTCCTTTTCTATTGCGAAGCCTGTCTGTTTATTGAATGACTCAGTTAAAAGAAGTAGCCTTGTTTACTTCCCCCAGTGTCATAAGCTGTGTCTCAAAGGGCACACTATTCCCTATGTAGTGCAAACTCTACGGGGCTCTGGTCAAAAGTAGTGGACAGTATAGGGAACAGGGTGCCATTTGAGACTCAGCCACACTGAATGGTGGGAAGGCTGAAGGGGAGGAGGGAGAATATGATTTTTTATCTTCTATTTAGTGGTGCGTATTGAATGGATTGAATAGATGTTACCTGTAGTGCCTGGGAGGCTTCGAGCGAGGTGGAGAGGGAGAGCACACGGAGAGAGCAGAGCTGTGATTGTTAACCTGTCAGTGTGACTGATCAGACGGTGGTATGCATGGCTGCTCTATCCTCTAGCCCCGGATCTCTCTACTCCAATTCCTAATGAGACTTTCTGAACAAATAAGATACTGTGTTTGAAACTTTTGTCATTTGTCATTGTGAATTGCCTTTGAAACACAGCTCCCCTCCGCCTTGCACAACATTTGACTATCTGGCTGTCTGCCTAGACACCATTACATTCTGTTTTTTTCCAGCCCAGATGAGAAAAAGGGTCCTGTAGGACAAGCGTGTGGTGGGGAATGACAATGCGACATTTGAAACGACCGGTTGTAAACTAAAAGGTTTTAGACCAGGAAAGGCTTTTTGGTGTCACACACACACACACTATCACTGGGGCTAACATTCTGAACAGCAACATGCAGCCCACTCTTAAATCAGTAAGCTTTTATAGTGTCACCATGAGGCCATCTCTTTGTGTTCCAGGCCAATGTAAATACAACAGTCAATGGGTCAATATCTGTGTGATCCTGCAATCTTTTTGTAAACCTGTGAGCCTAAAACAATCCTTTAATGGCAATTTCCTGGCAGGCTAGGAGCCCTCTCATACCTGTCTTCCACTTAAAGCTGCACTTAACAGAGATTCTGTCCATGCAGCGTTTCAGAAGGGTCAATGGGTTTAAAGCTGAAAAGGAAAGAGGAAATGTTTCTGTTGTTGATGACTCGGATCACAGCAGAGTGCAGAGACAAAGTCTGCCTCCAAAATGGCACCCTGTTCCATATAGTGCTCTACTTTTGAAGGGCCCTTGTTAAATATAGTGCACTATAAAGGGAATAGGGTGTCATTTGGGATGCCCCCAAGCCCTGGCTAAACACATATTATCAGGTACCATCGACAAGCACCAAATGAGTCTTTTAGTAGATAGGGCCCATGTTGTGTGTCCTGTCCTTACAGGGTGGTAGTTTCCTGGACTCTCATTGAAGTGCACGTAGAAATCACACCTTGAGACAATCTACCCAGTGACCTATTTGTATTTGTCACCATTTTTCACTGTTTGATTGTCTATTTTTCTAAATGGGTCTGAGATATAATCCTGCTCGCCTGTTGCTTTTATAAAAGCAACTACAGTGACAGCCTAAATGGTACATTATAATTCATCTCTCTGAGAACAATGCGATACAATATCAGACTGATGATACAAGTTGATTTAAACGATATTAAAACCACAACGTTCTCTAGGCCTAGTATCTCATGTAATAATGTGTGTCTGTTCGCGGATGCCAAAAGATTTTCTCTACATGCCCAAGCATTACCGACACGCATTTACCTGACAATCATCACGGCAGTCATCCACACGAGAGAGAACGTTTCACAATGAATATGAATTTGCCATCCAGCAACATCGGTAAGGTTTCTATAATATGTATTCATGGCGGTGTGGAGAGGAGCCAGCATCAATAGCTGGAGAATTGGAAACCTTGGTGATCATGGGTGTTTCCCAAATGACACCCTATTCCCGTTATAGTGCACTACATTTGAACAAGGCCCCATAGATCTCTGGTCAAAATTAGTGCACTATATAGGGAATAGGGTGCCATTTGGGACAAAGGTAATGTGTGCACTATCCTGCCATTCTTCAAGTCCGTTTGGAGAGGACCATTACTTTAATGCACTTCACAATGGGGAATAAAGAAAAGGTAATTTCACATGTGGTTCATCTCAGAATGGATTCACTCCTCTGTTGAATTATTGATTTTCTCTGAAAGAAAGAGAGATAGAGATGAGCGATGTTTTGTTCTGGGCGGTGGGAAAACTATAGTGTGTCTTCTTAACATGCTGAAGGAGCCCAGTCCACATAGTTATTCTCTATATGTCCTTGAAGACATAGAGCAGAATTTTAAGACATGTTTGGGACTAGTAAGAGAGAGAAAAAAACATATGGTACTCTAGGTCCAGGATACGTCCCAACCACCTAAAATGGCGCTGATGTGTCCTCTCCAGTTTTTTATTGTGTTCTCTCTGAGCGTTTAATTATAATATTGGATAGCATTTATTTGGCACTTTTCACTAGGTCTCAAAGCATTGCACTGCATCGGACTAACTGACCCTGCACCACCGCCAATTGTGGAACCCACTTGGGTAATTCAGGGCAGCCAAGTTTATGTCATGAACTGTACTTTTGCCCATCTAAGTAAATGTGGTGCTTGCATGCTCATGCAGGGGGGGGTGCGTGATGTTCCCCAATGCTGGAAGGGGGACCTAGAGTGAAACAGTTTGGGAACCCCTGGTTTAGAGTAGGAAAGACTCTGAGCTGCAGCCATCCCTTGAAGACCACTATCCTGTTCTGTCCATCCTGTTGATTTTGCCTTCATTTATGGAAGTAATTGAATGATGAAAACAAACTGCTCATTCCAGCTAAACCACCCATGAAGCAATGAGCTCATAACCAATATGGTTTATTCCAGAAAATGATTCACTATAGCCAGAGGAGGTTTGGATAAAACGCTGCAGAGAGAAGTAGTTGGTGTTTTGGTGAGATGCCAGAGCTCTGCAACCTACATAGAAGCTAGAGCTCTAGAGCATGAGGCCAACATTTAAAATTGTGCAGAATTCATTATTTATTGAAGACCATATCCAATTGGTAGTTACAGTCTTGTTTCATTGCTGCAACTCCCGTACGGACTTGGGACCAGTGAAGGTCGAGAGCCATCCGTCCTCTGAAACACGACCCTGCCAAGCTGCACTGCTTCTTGACACACTGCTCTCTTAACCCGGAACCAGCAGCGCCATTATGTCAGAGGAAACACCGTACAGCCAAAGTCAGTGTGCATGCGTCCGGCCCACCACAAGGAGTCGCTAAAGCAAGATGGGACAAGGTCAACCCTCCCCCTCCCCTGACACTGGGCCAATTGTACGCCGCATCATGGGTCTCCCAGTCGCGGCCGGGGATCAAACCCAGGTTTGTCGTGACGCCGCTGCGATGCAGTGCCTGAGACCGCCGAGACCTCTACTACATTATTTCTGAAAACATTTCTGAAACTGTCTTCAGTTCTTCAAGTTCTCACCTCCGGTTTTTATTTATGGGAAGTTTATTTGAGGTAGTTCTCTCAAATTATATTCTTTATTGATAGTTAATCAATTCTAAGCTACAAAAAAGTCCTGTACTGAAATAGCAAATTACAATTAATGTAGTAGTTTCCCACCAAAAGTATTGATGCTTGCAATAACCAAAAAAATATTTCAAATTTGGCTAAATAAATGAATTTAAAGTAGAGAACGATATTGACCATACTGTATGATAATATGCAGTAAGAATACAAGACATTAAGAACATAGTCTCACCCACCTAAAATGGCACAGCTCACCTGATGTGATTGTGAAGTGTTCTCTCCAGTTTTTATTGTGTTGTCTCTGAGCGTTGAATTCTAATATTGGACAGAATGTTTGACACCTTGTAGAGTCCATGCCTGACAAATTGAGGCTGTTCTAAGGGCAAAGGGAGGGGGGGCAACTCAATATTAGGAAGGTGTTCCTAATGTTTGGTGTACTCAGTGTATGTTGCTAATAGTGCAACAAACCACATTAATGCAATGTATTGCCCCACTCCAATCACCTCCAATCCTACTCGACAAATAAGAGTCGACATGTAAGTGGCTGGATCCATTATTAATGGGAACAGATTGGTAGGACTCCAGTGCATGTATTGATTTCTGGCTCCAAATTGCCTGTTAATAGTGTTCTCTGAGTGGGGAATGGGTCACTGGGTCTAGCTTCTTGATTGCTGTCCGGTCCGCTGCAGTTTTGCTTACACTCACTCATTCAGCATGTGTGAGTCCCAAATGCCACATATTCCCTATATAGGGCACTACTTTTGACCAGAGCCTTATGGGCCCTTGTCAAAGGTAGTGCACTACACTTAGAAAAAAGGGCTCCAAAATGGTTCTTGCTGTCCCCTTTTGCTGAACCCTTTTTGGTTCCAGGTGTAACCCATTTTGGTCCCATGTAGAATCCTCTGTGGAAAGGGTTGTACATGGAACCCAAATGTGTTCCACCTGGAGCCAAAAGAGTTCTACCTGAACCCCTTTAGGTTCTTTTCTAAGAGTGTATGTAGGGAATATGGTGCCATTTGGGGCACAGGCAGTGTAATGGCTGTTCTGGTGTATTCAGTATTCACTCCCTTCTGGAGAAATACAGTGAAGCTGGTACTGAAGCGCTCTGGGGGTGTTTTGTTATTTTTGATGCAGAGGTATTTTCTGGTGGTGAGCTGCAGACAGGCAGGCCTCATGCTTTCTCTACCTCTCTACCCCTCTACCTCTCTGTCTCTCTCTACCTCTCTCTCTCTACCTCTCTGTCTCTCTCTACCTCTCTGTCTCTCTCTACCTCTCTCTCTCTACCTCTCTACCTCTCTCTACTGCTCTGTCTCTCTCTGTCTCTCTCTACCTCTACCTCTCTACCCCTCTCTCTCTCTCTCTCTACCGCTCTACCATTCTCTCTCTACCCCTCTACCTCTCTCTACCTCTCTCTCTCTCTACCTCTACCTTTCTCTCTCTCTACCCCTCTACCTTTCTCTCTCTACCCCTCTCTCTCTCTACCTCTCTACCTTTCTCTCTGTCTACCCCTCTCTCTCTCTCTACGTCTCTACCTCTCTACCTCTCTCTACCGCTCTACCATTCTCTCTCTACCCCTCTACCTCTCTCTACCTCTCTCTCTCTCTCTACCCCTCTCCCTCTCTCTCTACCTCTCTACCTTTCTCTCTCTCTACCCCTCTCTCTCTCTCTACATCTCTCTACCTCTCTCTAGCTATCTCTACCTCTCTCTCTCTCTACCGCTCTACCATTCTCTCTCTACCGCTCTACCTCTCTCTACCTCTCTCTCTCTCTCTCTCTCTCTACCCCTCTACCTCTCTCTACCTCTATCTCTCTCTACCTCTCTACCTTTCTCTCTCTACCCCTCTCTCTCTCTACCCCTCTCCCTCTCTCTCTGTCCCTCTCTCTCTCTTTCTCTCTCTCTCTGTCTCTCTCTCTTTCTCTCTCTGTCTCGTTCCCAGGCTGTAGGGACGGAGAGCTAAAGTCACAGCAGCACTCAAACTCCCAGCTGTCCATCTTTTTCTCTCTCTTCTCCAACACTGCACAGTCTGATCATTAACAGCTTTCTTTCTCTTCGTTATCGCTCGCTAAAGTTGATTTAGCCATTGTGAGACTATTGTTTGAATCTCGTGGCAGAGCTGAGATATTTACTTCAAGCAGAACCAATTCTGTGTGTGTGTTTACGTGCATGTTTGTGTGCATGTCTCCATTCGTGTACATGCGCATACATGCTTCCTCGGTTCATTCCCTCTTCACAGACATCCAGATGACATTATGGAAAGGTGCACTGTGACTGGGCTCTTAATTCCCTGTGCCTCTGTTACTGCTCAGGCGAAAAGCATTAGGATATGCATGATTAGATAAAACACAGGCTAAACAGAGGGATGCGGTCCAGTATTAACCACTGGCTGTTCTGCTGATGGGACTGTGTCTGTGTCTCAAATGGCACCCTATTCCCTATATAGTGCACTAATTTCAACCAGGGCCCATAGGATAGTGCACTACTTGGGATGCACTGTGTGTGTGCTGACTGTGGTGCTGTAAAGATCTATCACACACAATCCCTAGAGTACCACTACAGGCTGCAGCTGTGTGTGTGTGTGTGTGTGTGTGTGTGTGTGTGTGTGTGTGTGTGTGTGTGTGTGTGTGTGTGTGTGTGTGTGTGTGTGTGTGTGTGTGTGTGTGTGTGTGTGTGTGTGTATATGTGTGTGTGTGTGTGTGTGTGTGTGTGTGTGTGTGTGTGTGTGTGTGTGTGTGTGTGTGTGTGTGTGTATATGTGTGTGTGTGTGTGTGTGTGTGTGTGTGTGTGTGTGTGTGTGTGTGTGTGTGTGTGTGTGTGTGTGTGTGTGTGTGTGTGTGTGTGTCTGTGTGCGCAGAGTGAAGTAGCCTGCGACAGGTGTGTGTCAGTGAGAGACTCCATCACTGTGAGTACAGTAGCAACACATCCTTCCCACTGCAGAATGATACTTCATTAGACTGAGGGAGCGGAGCTACCATCGTCCTGGATAATGTCCTAGGATGTGTCTGCAGGGAGGGCTAAACACAATGTTTCCTTGCCTCATTTGGTTTTATAGCTGGGTTCCGGCTATAGTCCATGGCACCTCATTTGCCATACAACTCTCCTTCCGTGGCCTCCAATTGCTCTTAAATACAAGTAAAACTAAATGCATGCTATTCAACCGATCGCTGCCTGAACCTGCCCGCCCGTCCAACATCACTACTCTGGACGGCTCTGACTTAGAATATGTGGACAACTACAAATACCTGGGTGTCTGTCTGGTTAGACTGTAAACCCTCCTTTCAAACTCACATCAAACATCTCCAATACAAAGTTACATCGCCAACAAAGCATCCTTCACTCATGCTGCCAAACATTCCCTTGTAAAACTGACCATCCTACCGATCCTTGACTTCGGCGATGTCATTTACATTAAAACAATTGGATACCACGAAAAAGGGGTAAAATTTAAAGCACTACAAAAATAAAAAATTGGATGCAGTCTCTCACAGTCCCATCCATTTTACTATCCACCACTACTATCCACCACCTGTACGCTCTCATTGGCTGGCCCTCGCTTCATACTCGTCACCAAACCCACTGGCTCCAGGTCATCTACAAGACCCTGCTAGGTAAAGTCCCCCCTTATCTCAGCTCGCTGGTCACCATAGCAGCACCCACCTGTAGCACACGCTCCAGCAGGTATATATAGCTCTCTGGTCAACCACAAAACCAATTCTTTCTTTGGCCGCCTCTCCTTCCAGTTCTCTGCTGCCAATGACTGGAACGAACTACAAAAATCTCTGAAACTGGAAACATTTATCTCCCTCACTAGGTTTAAGCACCAGTTGTCAGAGCAGCTCACAGATTACTGCACCTGTACATAGCCCATCTATAATTTAGCCCAAACAACTACCTCTTTCCCTACTGTATTTATTTATTTATTTTGCTCCTTTGCACCCCATTATTTCTATCTCTACTTTGCACATTCTTCCACTGTAAATCTACCATTCCAGTGTTTTACTTGCTATATTGTATTTACTTCGCCTTTACCTCCCTTATCTCACCTCATTTGCTCACATTGTATATAGACTTATTTTTCTACTGTATTATTGACTGTATATTTGTTTATTCCATGTGTAACTCTGTTGTTGTATGTGTCAAACTGCTTTGCTTTATCTTGGCCAGGTCGCAATTGTAAATGAGAACTTGTTCTCAACTTGCCTACCTGGTTAAATAAAGGTGAAATAAATCAATAAAAACAGTCCTCTAACAACTTCTCTAGATGTACTGCATGCCAATGGACCAGTCTGCCTGTCTGCTGGCTCCAGTAGAAGAGACATTATGCTACATGTTTTTATCCAAAGTAATACGGTACGGTAGGGGAAGGGAACCCTGTTCCTGGAGTGCCGCAAGTACTTCAGGATTTTGTTCCAACTAATTACCACACTGAGCTGCTTAGCTAATTGATCAGTTCAGTGATTGGCTAAATTCAACACAGGTCATTAAATAAAAAAATGTGAAGTGTCTTGGGCACTCCAGGGTTGTCTACCCCTGAGTAGACTGTTAGAACAATGATGCTTTCAGAATAATTCTTTGTAAATGTGTCTGAGCCCTACAAGAATTGAACCCACTATCTTGGCGTTGCTAGTGCCATGCTCTCACCAACTGAGCCACACAGAACCTTGAAATGATGCAGCCTGGGCTACTGTACTGTCTGTTTATAGTACACCCACATGGGTTCAGGGTTAAAGGTCATTGACTGGGCATCCTCTGGAACAACAAGTGCACAACTCTGCCCATACCAACCCTAAACGGTCCTCCGACAGCAGTGTATGTTTTAGGCAGGGAGGCATGTGGGCAGCTTTTATGTTGATTCATTCCGTTTTGTCGTTGTTGATGTGTTAGAGATCCAACTAATCTCTTGACTTTTCCATCTGTCTCATTATATTTTCTGATGAAGGGATTATTATTTCTGGTGCCCCTGTACTGTGTAATGTGTTGGTGTGTAGCTAGCAGTTAAAATGTAGAGTGAGTTCAATTGTATTCTAGTACATGGAATTGACCCCAAATCATCTGAAAGCCATTTTAACAGACATAACTGTTACGGCTTTCTAGTTGTGATGAAGGAGAGTCGGACCAAACTACAGCGTGTCGATTGCGATCCATATTTATTTAAACAACACGTAAACACAACTAAACACGAACACTACAAAACAATAAACGAAAACCGAAAACAGCCTATACTTGTGCAAACTAGCGGCGAGTACACATAGGACAGATAGGACAATCACCCACGACAAACTCAAAGAATATGGCTGCCTAAATATGGTTCCCAATCAGAGACAACGATAAACACCTGCCTCTAATTGAGAACCACTCCAGACAGCCATAGACTTTGCTAGTTAACCCACTACGCTACAATCCCAATACTAACACCAAAACCCCAAGACAAAACACACCCCAATACAAAAACCCCATGCCACACCCTGGCCTGACCAAATACATAAAGATAAACACAAAATACTTTGACCAGGGCGTGACAATAACATGTGGTACTATGCCTGGTGCCTTCCACCAACAGAACAGCCTAACTATCAATTCTGATACTGCTACACTACAGACATGAACTGAACCCAGTGAGATTCTCCCCAGAAATACAGGATCAATTAGTGGCCTTTTACTGATAAGGTGAATCGCATTTAAGCTCAAATTGAATATATTATGATTAAATGATGATCATCCGATGAAGTATTTATTACTTTGGAGACAGCGGCCCACGTTCCCTCAACATTTATTGGCAGCATTCAAATCCCTTACAAGGATCTGAACACATAATAATGTGTTATTCAACTTTTTCCTTATGGCCTATTTTTTACCTTCAATATTCACACAGTTTTTTCTCTCCCTTAAATTGAAGAGGCCCCTTCTTGAATAATGTATGTAGGAGGTCAAATGTTCTTCTCCCTCCTCTCTCTCTTTATCTCTCTCACTGCTCTCTTTCTTTCTCTCTATTTAAAAAAAAGAAGAAATTCAGCGTAGTCACAGGGTCATGTACTGTATGAATGTGATGAACATACACAGCTGTCAGTCATGTAAACGTTGGGCTGAAGGAGAGAAAGAGCCGAGCACAGAGCAGATTTTACATTTAGAATGTCATGGCCCAGGGGTCAGGCCATTGTGACCATGGAAAATAAATAGCGAAGTAATTGGTGCGAACTCAACATCCTCTCAACCTCGATCCCCCACCGTGTCCCTCAGATTGAAAACCTAAGTCACCTCTGCCCCCTCTGACTCTCTCTCTTTCTGTCTTCTCTTTCTCTCTTTCTCTCTTCCTCGGTTCCCACTGGAGCATGTATATGGGGTGCTGGTTCACCGTCTGTGGGGTTGTGGGGCATCGGGGGCTTCTATACACAATGGACGAGGAGTTGGGCTTGGTTCTAACTTTTTACGTTCGTTAAGATGAAGTAAAGTTTGTGGTTTTAATGATGAACTATTGGGCCAATCAAGATATTTTAAAATAAAACAAATCTCTATTCCTCTAAATATCTTTACTCTTGCTAGCTCTATCTTCTTTTCCTCTAAATATCTTTACTCTTGCTAGCTCTATCTTCTATTCCTCTAAATATCTTTACTCTTGCTAGCTCTATCTTCTATTCCTCTAAATATCTTTACTCTTGCTAGCTCTATCTTCTATTCCTCTAAATATCTTTACTCTTGCTAGCTCTATCTTCTTTTCCTCTAAATATCTTTACTCTTGCTAGCTCTATCTTCTTTTCCTCTAAATATCTTTACTCTTGCTAGCTCTATCTTCTTTTCCTCTAAATATCTTTACTCTTGCTAGCTCTATCTTCTTTTCCTCTAAATATCTTTACTCTTGCTAGCTCTATCTTCTATTCCTCTAAATATCTTTACTCTTGCTAGCTCTATCTTCTATTCCTCTAAATATCTTTACTCTTGCTAGCTCTATCTTCTATTCCTCTAAATATCTTTACTCTTGCTAGCTCTATCTTCTATTCCTCTAAATATCTTTACTCTTGCTAGCTCTATCTTCTATTCCTCTAAATATCTTTACTCTTGCTAGCTCTATCTTCTTTTCCTCTAAATATCTTTACTCTTGCTAGCTCTATCTTCTATTCCTCTAAATATCTTTACTCTTGCTAGCTCTATCTTCTATTCCTCTAAATATCTTTACTCTTGCTAGCTCTATCTTCTATTCCTCTAAATATCTTTACTCTTGCTAGCTCTATCTTCTATTCCTCTAAATATCTTTACTCTTGCTAGCTCTATCTTCTTTTCCTCTAAATATCTTTACTCTTGCTAGCTCTATCTTCTATTCCTCTAAATATCTTTACTCTTGCTAGCTCTATCTTCTATTCCTCTAAATATCTTTACTCTTGCTAGCTCTATCTTCTATTCCTCTAAATATCTTTACTCTTGCTAGCTCTATCTTCTATTCCTCTAAATATCTTTACTCTTGCTAGCTCTATCTTCTTTTCCTCTAAATATCTTTACTCTTGCTAGCTCTATCTTCTATTCCTCTAAATATCTTTACTCTTGCTAGCTCTATCTTCTATTCCTCTAAATATCTTTACTCTTGCTAGCTCTATCTTCTATTCCTCTAAATATCTTTACTCTTGCTAGCTCTATCTTCTAATCCTCTAAATATCTTTACTCTTGCTAGCTCTATCTTCTTTTCCTCTAAATATCTTTACTCTTGCTAGCTCTATCTTCTTTTCCTCTAAATATCTTTACTCTTGCTAGCTCTATCTTCTTTTCTTCTAAATATCTTTACTCTTGCTAGCTCTATCTTCTTTTCCTCTAAATATCTTTACTCTTGCTAGCTCTATCTTCTTTTCCTCTAAATATCTTTACTCTTGCTAGCTCTATCTTCTATTCCTCTAAATATCTTTACTCTTGCTAGCTCTATCTTCTATTCCTCTAAATATCTTTACTCTTGCTAGCTCTATCTTCTTTTCCTCTAAATATCTTTACTCTTGCTAGCTCTATCTTCTATTCCTCTAAATATCTTTACTCTTGCTAGCTCTATCTTCTTTTCCTCTAAAATTGTGTTTTAAAGGGCAACCTTGTCCTGCTGAATTCTGGCCCCTCCCATCCCCGGTCACATCACCTTCCTTCTCCCTCTGATGTACTACCCAAGACCTTCCTAGATGGACATTTTGAAGTTCTTGTTGTTGTGACATTGTGCCAGTAGCAGAATATTGATTCAACATTCCGGTGGACTGCAGATTATTTTATTTGAGGACAAATATAGGAGTAGAGGTAGCTGGCAGGCAGACAGACAGACAGACAGACAGACAGACAGACAGACAGACAGACAGACAGACAGACAGACAGACAGACAGACAGACAGACAGACAGACAGACAGACAGACAGACAGACAGACAGACAGACAGACAGACAGACAGACAGACAGACAGACAGACAGACAGACAGACAGACAGACAGACAGACAGACAGACAGACAGACAGACAGACAGACAGACAGACAGACAGACAGACAGACAGACAGACAGACAGACAGACAGACAGACAGACAGACAGACAGACAGACAGACAGACAGACAGACAGACAGACAGACAGACAGACAGACAGACAGACAGACAGACAGACAGACAGACAGACAGACAGACAGACAGACAGACAGACAGACAGACAGACAGACAGACAGAC
Organism: Oncorhynchus kisutch; assembly: GCF_002021735.2. Taxonomy (NCBI): domain Eukaryota; kingdom Metazoa; phylum Chordata; class Actinopteri; order Salmoniformes; family Salmonidae; genus Oncorhynchus; species Oncorhynchus kisutch. Next base: position 20,849,693 of record NC_034186.2, on the reverse strand, counting down.
AGACAGACAGACAGACAGACAGACAGACAGACAGACAGACAGACAGACAGACAGACAGACAGACAGACAGACAGACAGACAGACAGACAGACAGACAGACAGACAGACAGACAGACAGACAGACAGACAGACAGACAGACAGACAGACAGACAGACAGACAGACAGACAGACAGACAGACAGACAGACAGACAGACAGACAGACAGACAGACAGACAGACAGACAGACAGACAGACAGACAGACAGACAGACAGACAGACAGACAGACAGACAGACAGACAGACAGACAGACAGACAGACAGACAGACAGACAGACAGACAGACAGACACAGACAGTGGTATCTAACTATCCTGTCCCTTAGAGACTGGGCTGTGTTCTTGTTTCTTTAAGCCTGGGTTCATGCAGGGGGAAACTCGGTTCCCTAGTGGACTGTCAAACAGAAGGCACCTCCATTGGTCTAGGCAGGGAGCTCAGTGGATATGTGTGTTCAGCCAATAACCGAAAGGTTGCTTGTTCAAATCCCTGACCAGGTAAAAATTATGTTGATGTGCCCTTGAGCAAGGCATGTAACCCTAATTGTTTCACTGGATAAGAGTGTCTGTTAAAATGTACACTGAGTGTACAAAACATTAGGAGCACCTGCTCTGTCCATTACATAGACTGACCAGGTGAAGCCATGATCCCTTACTGATGTTACTTGTTAAATCCAAGTCAATCAGTGTACACGAAGGGAGACATGGGTTGTGTGTGTGTGCTATTCAGAGGGTGAATGGGAAAGACAAAATACTTCAGTGCCTTTCAACAGGGTTTGTGTCAAGAACTGCCACCGTGCTGGGGTTTTCCCGTGTGCATCAAGAATGGTCCACCACCCAAAGGACTTCCAGCCAACCTGACACAACTGTTGGAAGCATTGTAGTTAACATGGGCCGGCATCCCTGTGGAACGCTTTCGAACCTTGTAGAGGCCATGCCCAGATGAATTGAGACTGTATTACAACTTAATATTAGGAAAGTGTTCTTAATGTTTTATACAGTGTGTTTCTCATTCCCCTCTGAGTGGTGAGAGTGAGAGAGAGTGAGAGAGACTAAGAGAGTGAGGGAGTGAGAGAGAGAGAGAGAGAGAGGGAGAGGGAGTGAGGGAGAAAGAGAGTGAGGAAAAGAGAGCTGTGTTATCATCATTGCTGTGTCTAAGCAGTGTGTAATTCTTTCCCGATATGTGATACCTAGTCTAATTGCTATTCCTCCATAGTGATCCCACTCACTGTGTTTTATACAAGGAAATCCACATTACTTCATGAGATTTGTCATAGCTCTAGTGCTAAGTATAGTTCTAACGGACAGTATTGTTGGCCTCTTGGTTAGTATGTAGTCACAAAGGGAAACAATATTAGTTCAACTAGTATTGGCAGCCGTTATGGATGAGGCCAATTTACAGGGAAACTGCCATTTGAGTCTACAGAGTGGAAAATGGCCGCCATTACATCATCACAGTACAGCACGGAGAGACGAGGACAGCTCAACGGTCGCTTAGTGTCTCTGTCAGAGTTACAGCGGTGAAATAAGCACTCCGTTTAGGAGAAACGTTGAGGCCAGGAGGATATTTTGGGGCAGGAGAAAAGGGATGGATGGAGGGGAAAAGGAGAGAAAGATGGGGGTAACTACACTACAGTCGTCTATGCCTCACTTCTAGGGTTGAAGGGCGGGAACCCAGTTATCGAGATCTTGCCGGGATTACAGCCCAAAACCACTCCCTTTTCCTGGGATAAATAACCACGAGAAACCAGTAAAATATAATACATTATTTATATGAACAGCATGGCATGAAATGGAAATGTTAAATTAGAAGTAATATCTAAATCTGGCTTCTTTACAGCCTCTGCATGATGAATCCATGCTCAGGGTGGAGACAGACAGCCCATTTCAGTGTGGAATGCAGTTCACAATGCATGTCGACCTACAGTATCACCTCATCTTTCTTGTGACAGGACGGCCTACATTTGCTGCAGCATAGCCTATGCTACATTAATATTGTCCCGCCTGCTCCCGCTCTCCCTCTCTGGCGCTCGAGGGCGCCAGATCGCCTATTATTACGCACACCTGTCCCATTTGTTATGTACACCTGTCCCATTTGTTACGTGACCTGTCCCATTTATTATGTACACCTGTCCCATTTGTTACCTTCACCTGTCCCATTTGTTACCTTCACCTGTCCCATTTGTTACCTTCACCTGTCCCATTTGTTACGCACACCTGTCCCATTTGTTACGTGCACCTGTCCCATTTGTTACGCGCACCTGCGCCTCATTGGACCCACCTGAACTCCATCATTATTTGATTGGCTCCCCTTCATCTGTCTGTATCCTCTGTTCCATCCCTGTCAGCGTTGATGTTGTTACTTTGTCTCCTGTCCAGACGCTGTTCCTGTCCTGTTTCATGTCCGTAGTTTATTAAATGTTCTTCCTGTACCTGCTTCCTGTCTCCAGCGTCAATCTTCACAAATATAACGACCGAATGCGTGTCTAATTTACCCATCTCCCTCTGGCTTTCGGGGGTCACCCTATTTTTGAATTGTAAAAATTAGAGTTTTAAAGAGTTTTAAAGCCTATCACTCAAATATCATTGCTTTAAATCAGTTCATGCGCGAGCACTCTCGCAGTCTTTCTCTCTCTCTATCATCTCCATTCAAATTGCATCCAAAATAGATAATCCTGTTCTAGATAGATATATTGCTCTATATATCGATGCCCAAGCCACTTTACGGTAATAAATTCAATGCAGTATTAGCCTTATATTTAGCAAATTAATTATGGGTTTTGCATAATAATCTTATAATTTATAGCTTTTGTCTCTTGCACAACACACAAACACCTGTGCTTCACTGGCCTCTCCTTAAAAAACGCTCCTTGCCTCTTGGAAAAGCTAGACTAGAATAGCTTACTGGACATCATTTTTTAGACTAGACTATTTGAAGATGGATGCAAGCTCTTGTTTGCTGAATGTTAAATACAGCAGCCAATGATAGAACTCCCAGGTAGTTTGAAAGACGCGAGAACATGCGATGGCGGTAGGATATAGCAGTTATTTATTCAGACCCATAACCATTCAATCTTTGTGAAAGCCTTCTGCATCTAATTCTAGTCCTGTATTATTCGAGGATGTCATTAGAATGATGAAGGTAAGGACAACGAAATGAATTGGAGGTAGGCTAATAACATTAGGATAAATATTATGAAAGGTATATAGGCCTATGCATCAGCCTACTAATTATACTAATTATACAAAGGCCCTATGATATTTCAAAATGGAAATTATATTCACGAGCCTATAATTGTAACTTTATAGTCCGCATGTGCTGCTCCATAATCGCATGTTCTCTTCTGCTTTATCATGGTTTGAACGATGTGTGTAATTCCAGTCCATATAATACAGTATAATACAATACGGTACAGTTATACACAAGATTAGCCTACTGCAGCTACCCAAGAGAGAATATAGCTCGCTACATCTATGGGCTTTATGTTTTTCTGTTGTGCGTAATGTGCAGTAGCCTATATCATATGTATTGGATAAACGCAAAATCATTTAGGATTTTTTTTGGGCTTGGGCTCATTAAATGTTGTTAATGTAGGGCTCATAAAACGTATTTAATATATGGCTCGTCAGGCTCAGGTAGCATCAGGGTAGAATGTTCATGCTGATCAAAGTTCCAACCAAATCCAGACATATTTATATGCTTCATAATGCTTTTGAATGACACTGCCGGGTTACCAGGGAGAAAAGTGATTTATTCTCGGGATGGAACATTTGTAAAATAACCGGGAAAATATTCAACCCTACTCACTACCCCCTACATCTAGCGCCCACACATCACGTTTTATTAACCCTTCCTTCCCCTACAGATACTGTGGCTGTACCAAGTGTCACCCTATTCCCTAAATAATGCACTACCTTTGATGAGAGCCCTATGGACCCTAATAAGTGCACAATTTTGAGGAAATAGGATTCCATTTGGGACGCACCCTGTAACTGCACCCTAACACAGAGACACTGACATACACATCCCCCTGCTCTCTGAAAACAGGCCTGATTCCCCAAGGGCAGGCATAGCTCTGCATAATGCATCTAATGCCAGGAACCGAGATACACATGTACTCATGCACACACGTACACAGAGAGAGAGAGAGAGAGAGAGAGAGAGAGAGAGAGAGAGAGAGAGAGAGAGAGAGAGAGAGAGAGAGAGAGAGAGAGGGAGGGAGAGAGAGAGAGAGAGGGAGGGAGAGAGGGAGGGAGGGAGGGAGGGAGGGAGGGAGGGAGGGAGGGAGGGAGGGAGGGAGGGAGGGAGGGAGGGAGGGAGGGAGGGAGGGAGGGAAGGAGGGAGGGAGGGAGGGAGAGACGTAGCTAGAGAAGCCAGGCAGAATACTGTATGTTTTGTTGGCATATATTTGTGATAGCCTGGTGTGTGTGTGTGTGCATGTGTTAGCCTGCAGCGGTGGTGCTCTGACGAGTTCAGTGGAATATTTAATTACATCTCTGTCTCATCCTTATCCCTCTAATGTTTGTTGCCATGGAGCTTTAATATGATGGTGTGTCATCCCAGACAGTTAATTGTGTTCCGTTTGATACCCCCTCCTCTGAGATATGAGACACAGGCTGCATCCTAAATGACATTATTTTCCCTATTTAGTGCACTACTTTAGTAGTGGGATAGGGAGCCTTTTGGGAGACAGAGAGACTTGTTGTTTCTAAATGGTCAAGCCTAGGGTTTGGGTTAATTCCAGGGTTTGGGTTAATTCCACATTTAGTCAGGCATGATAGAGAAGCATATTTAAGATGTAGATTCTTATCTATGCATAGTTACTTCACCCCTACCTATATGTACAAATGACCTCTAACCTGTACCCCCGCACACTGACTCGGTACCGGTAGCCCCTGTATATAGCCTCCTTATTGTTATTTTATTGTGTTACTTTTATTATTTTTATGTTTTACTTTAGTTTATTTAGTAAATATTTTCTTAACTCTTCTTGAACTTCACTGTTGGTTAAGGGCTTTGTAAGTAAGTATTTCACAGTAAGGTCTACACTTCTTGTATTTGGCGCATGTGACAAATAAAGTTTGATTTGATTTACTAGTTTCATATCATTATTAATGAGAGAGACTTACAGGCACTGGAAGTGGTATGTCAAGTACAGCAACAACCAAACACATGATAGGAAGGACAATACAGCAGGGGACGGTTTTGGTTCGCAGGCTTTTTTGACTTGATTTGGCTGCAGGCAGTTTGGTATCCGTGTTTTTAAAACACACATTGTTACTGCCTGAACATTAACTGGTAGGGAAGTGTGAAAGCCCTGGAACCTGCCCAGAGCTGCCTACTCCTGTGTTATTGTTGTCTTTCTCTGTCTCTCTGTCTGGCCTTGATGGTCCTAACGAATACTTGGTACAGTCAGCAGAGGATCAGCCTCCTCTCTGATTCCTCCTTAGGTTTTGTCCTTCTAGGGAGTAGCAGAACAGAGCAGAGTAGAGCAGAATAGAGCAGAGGAGAGTAGAGTCTTTATTATCCCGAGGAGGAATTCATTTTGCAGCAAATATTTTTTTTAAACACACAATGAACACTTGACATGAATATACACAAAAAACAGTATGTACAGCGATATGTACACAGTACACAATAATACTACAGCTTGTTGAGGAAGCTGATAGCAGCTGTGATGAAGGAGAGTGTAGACCTGCTCGTTTTAAACTTAGGGATCTTGTATCTGCGCTCTGGGGAGGGAAGCATCATCAATTAATCAAACAAGGGATGCTGGGAGTTCCTCAGAATAGATTGCGCCTTGAGTATGACTCGTGTCTGATACAGGTTTATACCAATGATCCTGCTACTAAATAACGCCTATTGACGATAGTATCTTCTGGAGTTTTGCTAAGAGCCACGACGCTCGTTCTTAACGTTAGTACCACAAGCGATGCGGATTGTTTTGGAAATATAAGGAACATATCTTTCATATCAGCGATGTTACAGCGCTTGTTTACAGAAAACAGACAGAAAACAGAGGCATTGCTGTGCTAATCAGCTATCTGCGTCTCCGAACACCTGTGTGTAAACGGAAGACGGACGGACGCCACAAACGTATTGTCACTAAAAAAATACTGTCGGCTGAAACTGTGTTAAAACGGTGAAAACAGTGTACAGTAAGTGTGTATTTTGCATTTGTGAAATGATTTTGATTGATACACTACATGAGCAAAAGTATGTGGACAGCTGTCAAACATCTCATTCCACAATCATGGGTATTAATATGGAGTTGGTTCCCCCTTCGCTGCTATAACAACCTCCACTCTTCTGGGAAGGCTTTCAACTAGATGTTGGAACATTGCTGCGGGGACTTGCTTCAATTCAGCCGCAAGAGCATTAGTAAGGTCGGGCACTGATGCTGGGCGATTAGGCCTGGCTCGGGGTCAGTGTTCATCCCAAAGGTGTTTGATGGGGTTGTGGTCAAGGCTCTGTGCAGGCCAGTCAAGTTCTTCCACACCAATCTTGACAAACCATTTCTGTATGGACCTCACTTTGTGCATGGGGCAATGTCATGCGAAACAGGAACCGGCCTTCCCCACAAAGTTGAAAGCACATAATTGTCTAGAATGTCGTTGTATGCTGTAAAGTTAAGATTTCCCTTCACTGGAACTAAGGGGCCTAGCCCGAACGATGATAAACAGCCCCAGACCAGACCATTATTCCTCCTCCACCAAACATTACATTTGGCACTATGCATTCGGGCAGGTATTGTTCTCCTGATATCCACCAAACCCAGATGCGTTTGTCGGACTGCCAGGTGGTGAAGCGTGATTCATCACTCCAGAGTTTCCACTGCTCCAGAATCCGTCTGGCGGCGAGGTTTACACCCCTCCAGCCGATGCTTGGCATTGCGCATGGTAATCTTAGGCTTGTTTGCGGCTGATTGGCCATGGAAACCCATTGTCCCAACAAACACTTATTGTGCTGATATTGCTTTCAGAGGCAGTTTGTAACTCAGTATTGAGTGTTGTAACTGAGGACAGACGATATTTACGTGCTACACGCTTCAGCACTCGCCGTCCCGTTCTGTGAGCTTGTGTGGCCTATCACTTTGCTGCTAAGCCGTTGTTGCTCGTAGACATTTTCTCACAATAACATCACTTACAGTTGACCGGGCCAGCTCTAGCAGGGCAGAAATTTGACAAACTGACTTGTTGGAAAGGTCGCCTCCTATGACGGTGCCACATTGAAAGTCGCTGAGCTCTTCATAAGGCCATTCTGATGCCAATGTTTGGAGATTGCGTGGCTGTGTGCTCAATTTGGCTGAAATAGCAAAATCTACTAATTTGAAGGGTAGTCCACATACTTTTGTATTTATAGTGTATGAAAGTGGACGGCTTTATGTTTCTAGAACCATACTGCAATTGATTATCTGCGCTCTGCGGGATTTTTTTCCCATTGTGCTGCTGTTTGCAATTTGGGGTCAATTTGATTGATGTACATTAGTTATCCTCTCTCTCTCTCTCCCAGGCATGCCCAATTTCATCAAATCTCCAGATGACCAGACAGGTATTTCGGGAGGAGTGGCATCCTTCGTTTGCCAGGCGGTGGGTGATCCCAAGCCACGCATCACCTGGATGAAGAAGGGCAAGAAAGTCAGTTCTCAGCGCTTTGAGGTACATGGTCTACTTTACTATTCTATTTAATTGTTTTATTTGACAATAACGATATTGCACCAGATTTTAGCTACATAGTTACATAATTCTCAACCATAAATGAGAATGGATGAGCATTCCGGTGCAGAAATGGTAAGAAACATTGTAGGAAGGCAGACATAGTAGTCCTTTCCAAATGACATGAATAGATTCATTCTTATTCTGTGGGCGTGCCCACATCCTTGTTTCAAAGCACCACTCAACCACATAAGTCTGTTTGTCTGTGTCAGTTCAGTGACCACCTCCTCTCGCTCTGTCTGCCTTTTCTTCCAGCATCTGAAGCAATGCGGATGTATGCCACCCTGCTCAGACAAGACAGACAGACAGAGACATGGATAGACAGACAGGCCAGGTAGGCAGGCATACAGACAGACAGGCAGGCAGACATACGCTGAAAGCAGTAGCAGCAGGGAGGCCCATTAGCTGCCAGCTAGTAGAAATGGTTTCAAGTGAAGCGGTCTCAACATGGGTCCTTCCACAGATGCAGACACTCAGCTCACACTGACGTGATTAATAGGAAATATCTTCCATCTGTCTGCACGGCACTCCTCAAACTGAGCCCTGCTCTGTGTGCAGTCGGTGTGGAGGTGTGGGAGAGCAGTGGGCCCAGGGGGAGAGAGGAGAGGACTTCACTTCAGACCTGGGTTAAAATTATGGTTGCAAAGGGTCGGAACCTTTCCAGTAAAATTTCCGGAATTTTTCCATGTGAAGATAAGCCCTGGAATTTTGGCAATTTTGCATGAATTCAACAAGGTTGAATAGCTTATAACAGTTAACCTTTTATTGTGGTATACACATAAGGCAATTCCAGGTCTTGTGGCATATTTTGGTTAAACTCTCCCCAATTCAATGGAATTGCAACCCTCTGCATGCACAGTGCATTTTTTCATCACATGTACAGCTGATTCTCAAGCTCACTAATGCACACTAATGAGATGCTACTGAGCCCACACTACTACACTGTCTGAGCTAAGGACTACATGCTTTCTGGTAAGTTTTGATTCAAATACTGGGTGGGGTGAATATATTTTACATGACATACATGTTTTTTTGTTAACTAGTAAGTAGTAGCCTACAGGAAAGTGTGTTTAAATCATTTCTAACTTGTTAACAATTTCTGATCGTTAGTTTTTGCTACCACGTGAGTTTTAGCTTGCTTGAGCCTGCTAATGGAAGAGTGTTAATTCACCTGTTTCCATACATGTTTCAAAACATTTATCTTATGAAGAAGTTGTTCAATCTAACTGCTTAACTATTTATCTGTACATGGAATTGTATTTGGGTTTTTTTTACTCATTTTTTTCGAATCTTTACAGGAAAATGCCACGGGCACTATCTGATGTGTGGAGACATTTCTCTGCAGCTAATGTAGAAGGAAAAGCTGTGTACATTTGCAAATACTGTGCCAAATCATATGTGAAGAATGCAACAAAGATGCATAATCATCTGGTCAAAGGGCATAAAGTTCCCTCAGTGCTCACAACAAGCAACCTGTGACAAAAGTCCCTCTACTTCTATTCGAGGTGAAAATTATAAATTAGACACCTTATCGATAGCAACAGCTCATGGTCCTCCTGGAATCAGAGGTGTTTTTGACTCAATGGAGGAACCTAGTCAGAGAAATGCTGATGAATGTCTTGCTCGAGCTGTGTATGCAACTGGTTCACCTCTGATGCTCACAGGCAATGTGTATTGGAAGAGATTTATGAATGTTCTTCGTCCAGCATACATGCCTCCAACCAGACATGATTTATCAACTCATTTGCTGGATGCAGAGTTCAACAGAGTTCAAGTGAAGGTCAAGCAAATCATAGAGAAAGCAGACTGTATTGCAATCATCTCTGATGGGTGGTCGAATGTTCGTGGGCAAGGAATAAATAACTACATAATTTCCACCCCTCAACCAGTATTCTACAAGAGCACAGACACAAAGGACAACAGACACACCGTTCTCTACATTGCAGGTGAGCTGAAGGCTGTCATCAATGACCTTGGACCACAGAAGGTATTTGCACTGGTGACAGACAATGCTGCGAACTTGAAGGCTGCTTGGTCTAAAGAGGAGGAGTCCTACCCTCACATCACACCCATTGGCTGTGCTGCTCATGTATTGAATCTGCTCCCCAAGGACATCATGGCACTGAAAACAATGTATACACTCTACAAGAGAGCCAAGGAAAAGGTTAGGTATATGAAGAGTCATCAAGTTATAGCAGCAATCTACCTCACCTAGCAAAGTGAGAAGAATAAGAGCACCACATTGAAGCTGCCCAGCAACACCTGTTGGGGTGGTGTTGTCATCATGTTTGACAGTCTCCTGGAGGGGAAGTAGTCTCTCCAAGAAATGGCCATATCACAGTCTGTCGATATGGACAGCCCCATCAAGAGGATCCTCATGGATGATGTATTTTGGGAGAGAATAGTTAGCAGCCTGAAACTCATGAAACCTATAGCAGTAGCCATTGCATGGATTGAGAGAGACAGTGCCATCTTGTCTGATGTTCAGATTCTGCTTACAGATGTAAGAGAAGAAATCCGTACTGCCCTGCCCACTTCACTGTTGCTCCAAGCAGACATCAGCCGCCTCAGAGTGTTTGGGAACACACACACCATAGCACGCAACAAGCTGACCAATACAAGGGTTGAAACATTTAATTGGTGGCCATCTTGGCAAATTTGAGGCTTTTTGAGCCTGACAACAAGCCATCCTCAACAAGGTTGGAAAGTGACAGTGAAGATGAGGCCTCAGAGTCTGATGTCCAAGAGGTGGACATTGAGGAGGTCCAGGGAGAAGACATGGAAGCCTGAGAGGAAGACAACCAAAGCTTTAGTTTCTAGACTATCATTTTACAGATGTATGTTGAAAACGTTTTTGGGAGATGCAATGGATCATTGGGGATCATTCAATATTCCCTTTCTTTTGTTGTTCAGTAAAATCCTCCCATGTGAAGAGTCAACTCATTTAATTAAAGTTCAATTTGTAAATCAATTAATTGTTTTATTTTTATTGGAAGGATTTAATCATTTGCAATTACGTCTACTTATGATGAGGTAAAATGTTTATGTCTCTGTCTCCATATTATATGGTAAATATATCCAATGCAAAAAACATCTACATTTAAATGGTTTTAATATTAATTTGCATATATTTCCGTTAATTCCCATATATTCCCGTTAATTCCCAGGGAAGGTTTCCACATCTGAATATTCCCCAAAATGTGCAACTCTAGTTCAAATAGTATTCAAAATCTTTAACATACTTTGCATTGCTTGATTGAGGTTGCATGGCACAATTGGACCAAGGGAAGAATAGCCCCCTTCAGTGAAAACCTAGCCTATCTGGCACGCTAGGCAGGCTCAAGTGAATGCTCAAAGTCATTGAAATATTTCAGATACTGTTTGAACCTAGGTGTGCTCCACTGAATGTTCAGGAATGTTCTCTTCCTGTCATGTGGATATTTTGGTCTGCCACTTTCCACTGCAGCATAAGGAATTTTTGGAGACCCTCTCCCCTGACCTCTAACCTCTGATTCTTTAACCCTTAAAGGCTGGCTTCCTGAAAGGCCTTGCTGAAATGCCTGCTGTTCACTCATTTCATTTAATAAACTTCTCTCTAATTGGGTGATTGTATCAGATCAGACGTACTTACTCCTCTTCACTCCCTGTGGAGCGTAGGACCACAGCAAGGTCATGCAATGCCGGGCGGTCCTTTGCAGTTGAGATTAGATAAGATGTAGCCTCTATTTGAGATGGTTTATTAATAGTACTGATGGAGTTTGAGTTTAGTCAGGTTTGCGTCTTCTGATCTGCTAAGGCAGACTCTTGTTATAAACCCACTTCCTCCTAGCTAAATCGAAAGTAGCAGATATCTTAGCCCTGTATTAGTTCCCCTGCCAATGATCAAACCAGGAGTATTCACTGGGCTCAATGGGCTGGTAATCACCAGGGCTCTGATGTTGCTGTACGTATTGATGAAATAGCGATCAAAGGGATGCCTTGTTAAGATGACTGTTTAAATCCGTTTTGAATATTAGTTACATGGCTACCATGGGTCTCATTGCTCTTTCTCTCCTCTACTCACCCTTGTGTTCAGGTGATAGAGTTTGATGACGGTTCAGGGTCCGTCCTGCGTATCCAGCCCCTGCGGACCCACAGGGACGAGGCCATCTATGAGTGTACTGCCACCAACAGTGTGGGAGAGATCAACACCAGCGCCAAACTCACCGTCCTGGAAGGTAGGATACACCTCGATCTCTCTGTCGCTCCCTCTCAATCATTTTCCTTGTCTGTCTATCTTCCACTCACATACACGATCTACACACACACACACACACACACACACACACACACACACACACACACACACACACACACACACACACACACACACACACACACACACACACACACATACACACACACACACACACACACTCTCTCTCTATCTTTCTTCCTCTCTTGTTCTCTTCATCTATTCCCACCACAATGGGTTTCTCTGTCTCGATCAGCATTGCTTAATACAGTATGTCCATGCAGATTCCAGCCATGTCTGGTTGTGTGCATTACTTATCACAGAGGCCCTAACCTGGTTGCATGTCAGAGTGGAGAGGGTGTTTTATGCCCAGCTCCTTCAGGTACCCTACTGCTTGGTTGATGAAATAGAAACAAGAAGTCCGTTTGTGATTTGCCGGTAGTTGTTAGATGTTCTGATTACACCGGGCCAACAATGTGTCTTGACATTTTATTTGATTACGCATTCCGACCATGAATTTACAATCTATCTGCAGGAATTGATTTTTAAAGCTACTGTAGGTGGTTCTATGTGAAATGTGTTTTTATCTCCTGCCAGTGGGAAGATTAAAGATGATGTCCAACAGCAATTATTTAATCCACACTCAAATTGATAGAGAAATATCTGCACAAAAGTATATCCTGCTGCCAGGGTTTTTGCAAATCACCTAGGAGCACATTATCTGGACTAGAAGACGGTATATTGTAGATACCATCAGGCTGGCTGGCTTTCTTCTTGGCTCGCTCAGCAAACATATCTGGGGGGCTGTCACGCAAAACACCCAAGCCTTATTTTTCAAGGCTTCAGCCTGCATCCCTAATGGCGCCCTATTTCCTATGTAGTGCACAACTTTTGACCAGGGCCCTATGGGGGAATAGGGTGCCCTTTGGGACACATCCTCAGAACTACCAAAGGCCTTTTTAGGAGTGTGGCTGGTTGCTGAGGTAATTGGTGTTAACAGGGATCGGTATCTGCTGATCTAGGATCAGATTAATGGTGGGATTAACATCAGTCATATGTAGATGTATGCAGATAGCTTGCGGACAGAGAGATAGAGAGATGGAGCCAGGCAGGGGGCTTTGTAGCATGTAATAGACTGGTCTCTGATCAGCCTTAATCTGCGTCTCAAATGGCACCCAATCCCCTACATAGTGCACTACTTTTGACCAGGGCTCATAGGGCTCGGATCAAAAGTAGTGCACTATGTAGGGAATAGGGTGCCATTTGGAACGCATGCCTAATCTGTCTGTGTTGGACCTTAGTGCTGCTCCATCCAATATGATTGACAGACGTGTTCTCTGAGTACAGAGTGAAGACAACCTCCTGGTGTATGGAGTGTGATGTGTTCAGGAGAAGGACGATGGCTGATGGCTGACTGTAGGCTGACTCATAGATCGTAAGACAGAAGAATCGTGCGTGTGTCACGTTGCTCCCACACACCTTACTGTACGCCGGCATGTGGAAGATTGGGATCAGAGGGATGTGAATAAGAAAGCAGTGTTGTTTTAGACAGAACTCCTGTTTGTTCCCTGAGGTTGAGCTAAGGCAGGGAGGGGAGGAGAGAGAAGAGAGGAGGAGAGCTGTGAGAGTAACGGAGGAGTGGAGAAGAGGAGAGAGTAAAGGAGGACTGGAGGAAAGGAGAGAGCGGTGAGAGTAGAGGATGACTGGAGGAGTGAAGGAGAGAGCTGTGAAAGTAGAGGAGTGAAGGAGAGAGCTGTGAAAGTAGAGGAGTGAAGGAGAGAGCTGTGAAAGTAGAGGAGGAGTGAAGGAGAGAGCTGTGAAAGTAGAAGAGGAGTGAAGGAGAGAGCTGTGAAAGTAGAAGAGAGCTGTGAAAGTAGAGGAGTGAGCTGTGAAAGTAGAGGAGTGAAGGAGAGAGCTGTGAAAGTACTGGATTTTTATTTATTTTTTATTTTACCTTTATTTAACCAGGCAAGTCAGTTAAGAACATATTCTTATTTTCAATGACGGCCTGTGAACAATGGGTTAACTGCCTGTTCAGGGGCAGAACGACAGATTTGTACCATGTCAGCTCGGGGGTTTGAACTCGCAACCTTCCGGTTACTAGTCCAACGCTCTAACCACTAGGCTACGCTGCCGGAGTGAAGGAGAGAGCTGTGAAAGTAGAGGAGGAGTGAAGGAGAGAGCTGTGAAAGTAGAGGAGGAGTGAAGGAGAGAGCTGTGAAAGTAGAGGAGGAGTGAAGGAGAGAGCTGTGAAGGTAGAAGAGGAGTGAAGGAGAGAGCTGTGAAAGTAGAGGAGTGAAGGAGAGAGCTGTGAAGGTAGAAGAGGAGTGAAGGAGAGAGCTGTGAAAGTAGAGGAGGAGTGAAGGAGAGATTAGAAGAGGAGTGAAGGAGAGAGTGGTGAGAGTAGAAGATGGTGGATCTCGTCTAGTCCTGGGGCTTCAACACGTCATAACAGATATGGTGTGTATGTGCACTGCAGAGCAGCAGAAGGTAAAGCCTTCACATTTTCCTCAGCCTACCTCCACACACACACACACACACACACACACACAGTGAGTGAGTGAGTGCGTGAGTGTGTGAGTGCGTGCGTGAGTGAGTGAGAGAGAGAGAGAGAGAGAGAGAGAGAGAGGTAAGGACTTAGTCAGGAAGTCCACACTTGGAAAGACTAAGGTATGATGAGGAGGGTGAAACAGACAGAGAAATACACTCATTTGTGGGTTTATGTCTGGCTATCCTCAAACTCCTCCACTCCTATATCTTTTGAAATGGATGATCAATATTACTTACTGATGGAGATGTCCATGTGCCTGCATAACACTCCTTACCACTAAATCATGCTGTTTGTGTGTCAGGTGGTTGATGGTGTTGCTGACTTTGGTGCTGTGTCCTTAATCTCCTTCCCATATTCAAATGTTGGTGTTCATTTGACATCTGGCACTCCAGGCAGACTCAAGTAAACACTTGCAGTATTGCCTGACTTACCTGACTCAATGGGCCAGATTGATCTCCCTCCCTCTCTAACATAGCCTCCACCTCTGTGACCCATGTCAGATTACGCCGAGCGAGGAGTAATCACATCACTATGGCAGTCCAACGCGTGTCACTGCCACCATCACGCTGTCGTGGAGATGAGACAGGGGCCCCACACAGTCTAGTTCCATTGGTCTGTGGACAGGCCTGTCTTTATCACTCGGTGCAGAAATATCGTGGTGCAGAAATATCGTGGTACAGAGCGGCTGGAATAAGGAAGTTACTGACTGCTGATGGCTAGCTGTGATCATAGCTTTGCTGGTCAGGGTCCCAAATGGCACCCTATTGCATGGGCGCTCTGGTCAAAAGAAGTGCACTATATAGGGAATGTGGTTCTATTTGGGACACTGCCCTGGTGTCTGCTGCTAACTGGTGTTCCTGTACCATCAACACAGCCCACTAAGTGGATTTAGTCCCCACATCAGGGACAGTAGGGCTGTTTTGTGCCAAGAGGCTTCCTTTACTCTGGGCAGTAGAGAATGAATCTGGAGGGTCACAATCACAACAATGATGCCTGTCTGCTGGTTGAAATAAGCTGCAGTAGAGATACAGTAGTAACTCAATTTTGTATTTTATATCATTGACTATATGAAAAAGACAACATAAGTATTGTATTGTACTGTTTGTAACTCCAGCATCCTTCAAAGCATTGTTCATGCAGTTTTACAAACAAGCTGATCTTGATACTGTTAAACCATGCCTGGTTATACTGTTATACAGTACCTTCAGAAATTATTCATACCCTTTGACTTATTACACATTTTCTTGTGTTACAGCCTGAATTCAAAATGGATTAAATACTCCATAATAATAAAGTGAAAACATGTTTTTAGAAATGTTTGCAAACATATTGAAAATGTAATATAGAAATACTGTATCTCACACCCCTGGGTCAATACTTTGTGGTAGCACCTTTAGCAGTGATTACAGCCTTCAGTCTCTAAGAGCTTTCCACACCTGGATTGTTCATCATTTGACCATTATTATTTTCAAAATTCTTCAAGCTCTGTCAAATTGGTTGTTGATCTTTCCTAGACAACTATTCTCAGGTCTTGCCACAGACTCGGCCACTCAGGAACATTCTCTGTCTTATTGGTAAGCAACTCCAGTGTAGATTTGGCCTTGTGTTTTAGGTTATTGTCCTGCTGAATAGTGACTTCGTCTCCCAGTGTCTGGTGGAGAGCAGACTGAACCAGGTTTTCCTCTAGTATTTTGTCTGTGCTTAGCTCTATCTTAGCTCCATTCCTTTTCTTTTTTATCCTGAAAAACTCCCCTGTCCTTAAAGATTACAAGCATACCCAAAACATGATGCAGCCAAATATGGAGAGTGGTACTCAGTAATGTGTTGTGTTGGATTTGCCCCAAACATAACACTTTGTATTCAGGACAAACAGTTATTTGCTTTGCCATATTTTTTGCAATATTACTTTAGTGCCTTGTTGCAAACAGGATGCATGTTTTGGAATATTTGTATACTGTACAGGCTTCCTTCTTTTCACTTGAGGAGTAACTACAATGTTGTCGATCCATCCTCAGTTTTCTCCTATAACAGCCATTAAACTATTTTTATAACAGTTTAAAGTCACTATTGGCCCAATGGTGAAATCCCTTTCAAGCAACTGAGTTAATATGGACTTCTGTAACTTTGTAGTGACTGGGTGTATTGATACACCATCCAAAGTGTAATTCATATCTTCACCATGATCAAATAAATATTAAATGTCAGCTTTTTTCCACAAAATACCAATAGGTGCCCTTCTTTGGGGCATTGGAAAACCTCCCTAGTCTGTGTGATTGGAATCCAAGATGGCGTAGCAGTAAGTCGTCCTGTCGTGTCGTGTCCCTGTATATTTTGTTTATATTTAGTTTATTTTTCGTTTTTTTACATATTTTTCGTTTTTTACATAGCTATCCCTTTAAAAACATTTTGCTAAACCTAAGCTTCCAAATACGCTGGATCTTCACAACTAGCTATCTAGCTAAACCGCAACCCTGGACGATTACCCCTGGCTAGCGTTTCCACCCACTTAGCTTGAAGCTAGCCCGGCCTGCGCTACCACCGTAGCATACTCCTGAGCTACAATACCCGGGCCCACGACCGGTCTATCGATGTCACCGCATGAAGAGGAATAAACAGACTCACCCCATCGCGACGTCCCCCAAAGGCTAACTCTCTAGCCCTCGCTATCTCCCTGCTTGCTAATTCGGCCTGCTAACTGCTAGCTTGTCCAGCTCCGGTCCGCTAACTGCTACCTTGTCTAGCCCGGGCCTACAAACTGTTAGCTTGTTAGCACAGGCCTGCTAACCGCCTGAATCGCCGCGTCCCAAACGCCCACCGGACCCATATTTACTTTCTATCTCTTTTGACTTTTAATTTGTTTATACCTTCCGGAAACCTGCCTCACCCAATGTGATACGGAATCGCTATTATTTTTTATTTATTTTTAGAACACACTCAAGAACCTCCAGAAGCTAACCAGCTAACTAGCTACAAGCTATTTAGTCATTGTTCGTTTTTTTAACCTGGATAACACTCGCCAGTCCAGCTTCCCTTCCCCATCCACCGCTGCCCCCTGGACACTGATCTCTTGGCTACATAGCTGATGCACGCTGGACTGTCCATAAATCACGGTACTCCATTCTGCTTGTTTGTTTTATCTGTTGGCCCCGTTGCCTAGTCTACGCCATTTTACCTGCTGTTGTTGTGCTAGCTGATTAGCTGTTGTCTCACCTACTGTTTTAGCTAGCTTTCCCAATTCAACACCTGTGATTACTGTATGCCTCGCTATATGTCTCTCTCAAATGTCAATATGCCTTGTATACTGTTGTTCAGGTTAGTTATCATTGTTTTAGTTCACAATGGAGCCCCTAGTTCCACTCTTCATACCCCTGATAACTCCTTTGTCCCACCTCCCACACATGCGGTGACCTCACCCATTACTACCAGCATGTCCAGAGATACAACCTCTCTCATCATCACCCAGTGCCTGGGCTTACCTCCGCTGTACCCGCACCCCACCATACCCCTGTCTGCGCATTATGCCCTGAATATATTCTACCATGCCCAGAAACCTGCTCCTCTTATTCTCTGTCCCCAACGCTCTAGGCGACCAGTTTTGATAGCCTTTAGCCGCACCCTCATACTACTCCTTCTCTGTTCCGCGGGTGATGTGGAGGTAAACCCAGGCCCTGCATGTCCCCAGGCACCCTCATTTGTTGACTTCTGTGTTCGAAAAAGCCTTGGTTTCATGCATGTCAACATCAGAAGCCTCCTCCCTAAGTTTGTCTTACTCACTGCTTTAGCACACTCTGCTAACCCTGATGTCCTTGCTGTGTCTGAATCCTGGCTCAGGAAGGCCACCAAAAATTCAGAGATTTCCATACCCAACTATAACATCTTCCGTCAAGATAGAACCGCCAAAGGGGGAGGAGTTGCAGTTTACTGCAGAGATGGCCTGCAAAGTAATGTCATACTTTCCAGGTCCATACCCAAACAGTTCGAACTACTAATTTTGAAAATTACTCTCTCCAGAAATAAGTCTCTCACGGTTGCCGCCTGCTACCGACCCCCCTCAGCTCCCAGCTGTGCCCTGGACACCATTTGTGAATTGATCGCCCCCCATCTAGCTTCAGAGTTTGTTCTGTTAGGTGACCTAAACTGGGATATGCTTAACACCCCGCCAGTCCTACAATCTAAGCTAGATGCCCTCAATCTTACACAAATCATCAAGGAACCCACCAGGTACAACCCTAACTCTGTAAACAAGGGCACCCTCATAGACGTCATCCTGACCAACTGGCCCTCCAAATACACCTCCGCTGTCTTCAACCAGGATCTCAGCGATCACTGCCTCATTGCCTGTATCCGCTACGGAGCCGCAGTCAAACGACCACCCCTCATCACTGTCAAGCGCTCCCTAAAACACTTCTGTGAGCAGGCCTTTCTAATCGACCTGGCCCGGGTATCCTGGAAGGACATTGACCTCATCCCGTCAGTTGAGGATGCCTGGTCATTCTTTAAAAGTAACTTCCTCACCATTTTAGATAAGCATGCTCCGTTCAAAAAATGCAGAACTAAGAACAGATACAGCCCTTGGTTCACCCCAGACCTGACTGCCCTCGACCAGCACAAAATCATCCTGTGGCGGACTGCAATAGCATCGAATAGTCCCCGTGATATGCAACTGTTCAGGGAAGTCCGGAACCAATACACGCAGTCAGTCAGGAAAGCTAAGGCCAGCTTCTTCAGGCAGAAGTTTGCATCCTGTAGCTCCAACTCCAAAAAGTTCTGGGACACTGTGAAGTCCATGGAGAACAAGAGCACCTCCTCCCAGCTGCCCACTGCACTGAGGCTAGGTAACACGGTCACCACTGATAAATCCATGATTATCGAAAACTTCAATAAGCATTTCTCAACGGCTGGCCATGCCTTCCGCCTGGCTACTTCAACCTCGGCCAACAGCTCCGCCCCCCCCGCAGCTCCTCGCCCAAGCCTCTCCAGGTTCTCCTTTACCCAAATCCAGATAGCAGATGTTCTGAAAGAGCTGCAAAACCTGGACCCGTACAAATCAGCTGGGCTTGACAATCTGGACCCTCTATTTCTGAAACTATCTGCCACCATTGTCGCAACCCCTATTACCAGCCTGTTCAACCTCTCTTTCATCTCGTCTGAGATCCCCAAGGATTGGAAAGCTGCCGCAGTCATCCCCCTCTTCAAAGGGGGAGACACCCTGGACCCAAACTGTTACAGACCTATATCCATCCTGCCCTGCCTATCTAAGGTCTTCGAAAGCCAAGTCAACAAACAGGTCACTGACCATCTCGAATCCCACCGTACCTTCTCCGCTGTGCAATCTGGTTTCCGAGCCGGTCATGGGTGCACCTCAGCCACACTCAAGGTACTAAACGACATCATAACCGCCATCGATAAAAGACAGTACTGTGCAGCCGTCTTCATCGACCTCGCCAAGGCTTTCGACTCTGTCAATCACCATATTCTTATCGGCAGACTCAGTAGCCTCGGTTTTTCGGATGACTGCCTTGCCTGGTTCACCAATTACTTTGCAGACAGAGTTCAGTGTGTCAAATCGGAGGGCATGCTGTCCGGTCCTCTGGCAGTCTCTATGGGGGTGCCACAGGGTTCAATTCTCGGGCCGACTCTTTTCTCTGTGTATATCAATGATGTTGCTCTTGCTGCGGGCGATTCCCTGATCCACCTCTACGCAGACGACACCATTCTATATACTTTCGGCCCGTCTTTGGACACTGTGCTATCTAACCTCCAAACAAGCTTCAATGCCATACAACACTCCTTCCGTGGCCTCCAACTGCTCTTAAACGCTAGTAAGACCAAATGCATGCTTTTCAACCGGTCGCTGCCTGCACCTGCATGCCCGACTAGCATCACCACCCTGGATGGTTCCGACCTAGAATATGTGGACGTCTATAAGTACCTAGGTGTCTGGCTAGACTGCAAACTCTCCTTCCAGACTCATATCAAACATCTCCAATCGAAAATCAAATCAAGAGTCGGCTTTCTATTCCGCAACAAAGCCTCCTTCACTCAAGCCGCCAAGCTTACCCTAGTAAAACTGACTATCCTACCGATCCTCGACTTCGGCGATGTCATCTACAAAATGGCTTCCAACACTCTACTCAGCAAACTGGATGCAGTCTATCACAGTGCCATCCGTTTTGTCACTAAAGCACCTTATACTACCCACCACTGCGACTTGTATGCTCTAGTCGGCTGGCCCTCGCTACATATTCGTCGCCAGACCCACTGGCTCCAGGTCATCTACAAGTCTATGCTAGGTAAAGCTCCGCCTTATCTCAGCTCACTGGTCACGATGGCAACACCCATCCGTAGCACGCGCTCCAGCAGGTGTATCTCACTGATCATCCCTAAAGCCAACACCTCATTTGGCCGCCTTTCGTTCCAGTACTCTGCTGCCTGTGACTGGAACGAATTGCAAAAATCGCTGAAGTTGGAGACTTTTATCTCCCTCACCAACTTCAAACATCAGCTATCTGAGCAGCTAACCGATCGCTGCAGCTGTACATAGTCTATTGGTAAATAGCCCACCCTTTTCACCTACCTCATCCCCGTACTGTTTCTATTTATTTACTTTTCTGCTCTTCTGCACACCAATATCTCTACCTGTACATGACCATCTGATCTTTTATCACTCCAGTGTTAATCTGCAAAATTGTAATTATTTGCCTACCTCCTCATGCCTTTTGCACACATTGTATATAGACCCCCCCTTCGTTTTCTACTGTGTTATTGACTTGTTAATTGTTTACTCCATGTGTAACTCTTTGTTGTATGCTCACACTGCTATGCTTTATCTTGGCCAGGTCGCAGTTGCAAATGAGAACTTGTTCTCAACTAGCCTACCTGGTTAAATAAAGGTGAAATAAAAAAAATAAAAAAAATTGAATCTGTGTTTGAAATTCCCTACTCGACTGAGGGACCTTACAGATAATTCTATGTGTGGAGTATAGAGATGAGGTAGTCTTTCAAAAATCATGTTAGATACTATTACTGCACACAGTCCATGCAACATTATCTGCCTTGTTCAGCAAATGTTTACCCCTGAACTTATTTAGACTTCCATAACAAAGGGGTTGATTGTTTTTTATAAAAACATCATTCCACTTTAACGTTACAGGGTGTGTATTGTGTGTAAACTATTGACAAAAAAATCTAAATTTAATCCATTTTAAATTCACAACAAAATATGGAAAAGTCAAGGGGTGTAACTAACTAAAACTCTGCCACTGTAATATCTTATACATTCAAGGGTTTGTTTATTGATCACAATCAAGATCACATTCAATATCATAATCCAACTTGGTCTGCAGTTGTCTGACACAGAACCCAAACTGGCTGCGCGCATACGCTATAGTGCATACATGTATTTTGTCCCCCCACACCAAACGCGATCACGACATGCAAGTATCAAAATAAACTCTGAACCAATTATATTCATTTGGGGACAGGTCGAAAAGCATTAAACATTTATGCCAATTTATCTAGTTAGCTTGCACTTTCTAGCTAATTTGTCCTATTTAGCTAGCTTGCTGTTGCTAGCTAATTTTCCTGGGACATAAACATTGAGTTGTTATTTTACCTGAAAGGTCCTCTACTCTGCCAATTAATCCACATAAAACGGTCAACCGAATCGTTTCTAGTCATCTCTCCTCCTTCCAGGCCTTTTCTTCTCTTGACTTTATATTGCGATTGGCAACTTTCATAAAATAGGTGCATTACCGCCACTGACCTCGTTCGTCTTTCAGTCACCCACGTGGGTATAATCAATGAGGAGATGGCACTTGGGTACCTGCTTCTATAAACCAATGAGGAGATGGGAGAGGCAGGATTTGCAGCGCGATCTGCGTCACAAATAGAACTGACTTCTATTTTAGCCCTTGGCAACGCAGACAGTGTGGGTGCAATCATTTAATAATATAGATTTCTAAATGTATTTTGCAACGCTCGCGATGCGAGTGTAGTCAGCCTGTGAGACAGACATGGGAATTGTGAACAAGAGCTGTCAAAGATAGCTCAGGCCAGGCCTGAGTGGTTCCTATAAAATGGTTCCTGGTTCCTGCAGTGAACACTGGGCTGAAGGAGGAATTAACCGGTTTATTAAGGGCTTCTCTGGGCCTGACTACACTGCTAAGGTCCTGGTACAGAGTTATAACTCAGACCTCCTTTTCTCCCTCTCTACTCCTACTGGTGTTGGAGACTGACTGGGGTGCACAAGGAGGCCGCATTGATTTTATTTTTTAAAGATGGCTGTCTTTCCCCTTTGGTGCTATTGCCAGGAATTATTATTTCAACATTGAACAGTGCTTCCTCAAATAGCTTAACCCATGGGACTGAATTTATTTATCAAATGTTTTTCATTAGAAGAAAAAAAAGTATCTTTGATAAAGATAGACCTCTAATGGGAACACACAATCTGAAATAGAATTTGAAATGATTTTGGGGTGTTATGTACTGTGTGTCAGTTATTAATGATACATAATAAGTCACTGAATTGGAAACAAGCTCCTGCTTGTGAAAAACACATAAGCTTGGGTGGATTTGATTGGTCCATCACCTATAGGGGTGGTCATGGTACATATACAGTGGGGCAAAAAAGCATTTAGTCAGCCACCAATTGTGCAGGTTCTCCCACTTAAAAAGATGAGAGAGGCCTGTAATGTTCATCATAGGTACACTTCAACTATGACAGACAAAATGAGAGAAAAAAATCCAGAAAATCACATTGTAGGATTTTAAATTGATTTATTTGCAAATTATGGTGGAAAATAAGTATTCTAGTATTCTAGTCGGAAGTTTACATTTCAACTCAGTTTCACAATTCCTGACATTTAATCCGAGTAAAAATGTGTGTCTTAGGTCAGTTAGGATCACCACTTTATTTAAAGAATGTGAAATGTCAGAATAATAGTAGAGAGACTGATTTATTTCAGCTTTTATTTCTTTCATCACATTCCCAGTGGGTCAGAAGTTTACATACACTCAATTAGTATTTGGTAATATTGCATTTAAATTATTTAACTTGGGTCAAACATTTCGGGTAGGCTTCCACAAGCGTCCCACAATAAGTTGGATGAATTTTGGCACATTCCTCCTGACAGAGCTGGTGTAACTGAGTCAGGTTTGTAGCCTACTTGCTCGCACATGCTTTTTCAGTTCTGCCCACAAATTTTCTATGGGATTGGGGTCAGGGCTTTGTGATGGCCACTCAAACACCTTGACTTTGTTGTCCTTAAGCCGTTGGTCGTTCTGCACCTGAACAAGGACGTTAACCCACTGTTCCTAGGCTGTCATTGAAAATAAGAATTTGTTCTTAACTGACTTGACTAGTTAAATAAATACATTTGGACGACCCATTTGCAACCATGCTTGAACTTCCTGACTGATGTCTTGAGATGATGCTTCAATATATCCACATAATTTTCCTACCTCATGATGCCATCTATTTTGTGAAGTGCAAAGTCCCCCCTGCAGCAACGCACCCCCACAACATGATGCTGCCGCCCCTCTGTGCTTCATGGTTGGGATGGTGTTCTTCGGCTTGCAAGCCTCCCCCTTTACTCTCCAAACATAACGATGGTCATTATGGCCAAACAGTTCTATTTTTGTTTCATCAGACCAGAGGACATTTCTCCAAAAAGTACGATCTTTGTCCCCATGTGCAGTTGCAATTCGTAGTCTGGCTTTTTATGGTGGTTTTGGAGCAGTGGCTTCTTCCTTGCTGAGGTTATTCAGGTTATGTCGATATAGGACTCATTTTTACTGTGGATATATATACTTTGTACCTGTTTCCTCCAGCATCTTCACAAGGTCCTTTGCTGTTGTTCTGGGATTGACTTGCACTTTTCTGACCCAAGTACGTTGATCTCTAGGAGACAGAAAGCGTCTCCTTCCTGAGCGGTATGTCGGCTGCGTGTTCCCATGGTGTTTATACTTGCGTACTATTGTTTGTACAGATGAACATGGTACCTTCAGGCATTTGGAAATTGCTCCCAAGGATGAACCAGACGTGTGGAGGTCTACAATTTTGTTTCTGAGGTCTTGGCTGATTTCCTTTGATTTTCCCATGATGTCAAGCAAAGAGGCACTGAGTTTGAAGGTAGGCCTTGAAATACATCCACAGGGACACCTCCAATTGACTCAAATGATGTCAGTTAGCCTATCAGAAGCATCTAAAGCCATGACATCATTTTCTGGAATTTTCCAAGCTGTCACAGTCAACTTAGTTTTTGTAGACTTCTGACCCACTGGAATTGTGATACAGTGAATTATAAGTGAAATAATCTGTCTGTAAACAATTGTTGGAAAAATTACTGTCATGCACAAAGTAGATATTTTTATTTTTTTTATTTTTTTATTTCACCTTTATTTAACCAGGTAGGCTAGTTGAGAACAAGTTCTCATTTGCAACTGCGACCTGGCCAAGATAAAGCATAGCAGTGTGAGCATACAACAAAGAGTTACACATGGAGTAAACAATTAACAAGTCAATAACACAGTAGAAAACAAAGGGGGGGTCTATATACAATGTGTGCAAAAGGCATGAGGAGGTAGGCAAATAATTACAATTTTGCAGATTAACACTGGAGTGATAAAAGATCAGATGGTCATGTACAGGTAGAGATATTGGTGTGCAGAAGAGCAGAAAAGTAAATAAATAAAAACAGTATGGGGATGAGGTAGGTGAAAAGGGTGGGCTATTTACCAATAGACTATGTACAGCTGCAGCGATCGGTTAGCTGCTCAGATAGCTGATGTTTGAAGTTGGTGAGGGAGATAAAAGTCTCCAACTTCAGCGATTTTTGCAATATCCTAACCGACTTGCCAAAACTATAGTTTGTTAACATACATTTGTAGAGTGGTTGAAAACCGAGTTTTAATGACTTCAACCTAAGTGTAACTAAACTTCCAACTTCAACTGTACAAGTGTCTTATATGGGTTAAAATCTTAAATTATTGTTAATCTAACTGCATTGTCCGATTTACAATAGGCTTTACAGCTATAGCATGCCAAGCGATTGTTCAGGACGGCTCCCCACATCAAAATATTTTTCGACCAGCGCAGTCTTCGTAAAATCACAAATAGCGATTAAATATTCACTTACTTTTTTTAAATCTTCCTCTTATTTGCAATCCCAAGGGTCCCAGCTACAACATGCATGGTTGTTTTGTTAGATCAAATCCTTCTTTATTTCCCAAAAAGTCAGTTTAGTTTGCCCCATCGATTTGAGTAATCCACTTTTTCAACATGCAGAGAAAGGAATCCAAAAGCTAACACTAAACTTTGTTAAAACAAGTCAAAATAAGTTTCTATTTAATCCCCAGATACCTCTAAAATGTAATTAAACTATAATATGTCATATGGAAATAATTATTTCAATAGAAAAGTAAAATTAGCAGGTGCATGTCCTCTTCATCGCGCGCACACAGACTGATTTCCAACTCTGACTCCTAGTACCAAAACTCAAAATTCTTCCTCGTTTGGGAAGAAACAAGCCTGAAACCTTGAACAAAGACTGTTGACAGTGAAAGCTATTGGGAGCTGGAATTGCATATATAGCTTTCCATTGAAAGAGCATAGGATGAAATGAAAACATTTTTCGGTTGGTTTTTCTTTGGATTTTTTCCTACCATATCAATTGTGTCATAGTCTCATACATTATTTCAACATTTATACAAATGTCAAAGTGTTTTCGATCCTATGGTATCAATTATATGCATATCCTGGCATCTGTGCCTGAGTAACAGGCAGTTTACTTTGGGCACGTCAGTCAGACAGGAAATGGAGAAAAATAGACCCTAGCCTGAAGAAGTTCAGGAACCACTCCTGTTTGGAATTCCCTGCTTTCAATTGACTTTATATCCCTCATTTATTTCCTTTATTTTGGCATTTATATGTAGGTTATTCAGACCAAATGCTGAACCAATCAGAATTAAGTGTTTGTCTGTTGACTGTTGTCTGTAGTTATTATCATGGGCTTTGTCCCAAATAGCACCATATTTCCTATATAGTGCACTACTTTTGACCAGAGTCCTATAGGCTCTCAAAAGTAATTCACTAAATACGGAAGAGGTGCTATTTGGAAAGCAACCATGATGTGTATTATTCATCTAGCAAAGCCCAGTGGTTTGTCCCTGGTCCATATGGCTAGGGGCTGATCCATAAGTACTTGTCATCTTTATTCTGTCTTCTCTCTGTCTACACTATCACCTGGAGACATGCCCAGTCTGAGGGGAGGGAGGCATAGTGTAATGGTTTTCTTCTGGCGAAAGAGAGGCAGACCAAAATGCAGCGTGGTTAGTTTTGTACATCTTTAATAAAGATGAAAGTACAACAATCTACAAAACAAGAAACGTGAAAAAAACGAAACAGTCCTATCTGGTGCCACAAACACAAAGACAGGAACAATCACCCACAAGAGACCTAAAGAATATGGCTGCCTAAATATGGTTCCCAATCAGAGACAACGATAAACTCCTGCCTTTGATGGAGAACCACTCTAGGCAACCATAGACTTACCTAGAGTACTACTCTAACCACAATCCCATAACTACAAACAACCCCAGACAAAACAAACCACATAAATCCCCATGTCACACCCTGGCCTAACCAAAATAATAATGAAAAGGGTGTGACACATAGGAGGGAGTGAGGGAGGAGGAGAAGAGGAGGGAGGGAGGGGTGTGAGAGGAGGGAGGGGATAGGTAAATCAGGTAGGAGGAAAAAAGAGGGAAGGATGGAGGACAGGCATTGAGGAAGGAAGGGTGAGAGAAAGGAATTATAGAGGTGGGATGGGGACAGAGATAGAGGAAGGGAGCGAGGGAGAAGAGGAAGATAGAGAGACAGAGGTTGTGGCAGCAGAGGCTTTCAGGACTGTGTAGCATTGAAGGTAATAAATGACTACAGAATAGTTAAATATGAATGATGAACAGCGTTTAACAGTCACGTCACTCTCTGCCACACTACGCCAGAAAGTTTATGATCCCACAGCAAATCAGGTGGATAATCTCAACTGCAGTCACACTGAGATGGGTGGTGTCCCAAATGGCACCTTATTCCCAGGCCATGGTCAAAAGTAGTGCACTACATAGGAAATAGGGTGCCATTTGGGACTCTGACAGGGTTCTTGAAGGGAGCTCGCTACTCCAACAGACACAAAGATGAAACCCATCATATTTCAATATGACGATTAGAATTGGATTGCTCTTAACGTGAATTATTTGAATGATTTGGCCTGTTGTAGCTGTCGTACCAGACTATTTAAATTGTTTGTGGTTAATGGCTTGAACATTCCAAACCTTCCCTGTACTCACATTACAAATCCTCTTGGACAAGTGTGACAGGTTTGGAGAACATCTAGGAAGGACAACAATATTATTCTAGCAATTCTAACACATTAATACAATTTTCTCACAATGTGCATGACCTGTCCTTATATTTCTAACTGGTGGTGTTTTTTGTTTTTGTAGTAAGCTCCCTTTTCCCTACGGGTGGTCTTGTGTAGGGTGGAGGCAGAACATGAGGGAGTGGGGAGGGAGAGAGGGATGTGAGGAGGAGATAAGGAGTGGAGGATAAGGAGGACATGCAGAGACCAGCACACCTGAAGGAGAGATAGAGGGAGGGATAAGAGAGGGATACGAGAGGGAAAGCGAGCCAAAGAAGGTGTGTGTTTGTGTATTAAACAGGTTTCTCCAGCATAGCTACCCATAACATCAACACACTAATGATGGAGGAGGGTGAGGGTGGCACTCTGCCGTTACACGCTAGCTAGCGCCCAGGACCTCAATGACAGCTTCATCTGCACGCTCAAACAAACAGCACATAGCTAACCAGCCCAAACCGGCTGCCTGGACACACACACACACACCAGGCTGAACCTGGCAGAGTGAGTTCCTATCCATCAGAGGGGAGTAAAGAGAGACGCTAGGGATCCTCTCTCCTCTGTGTCTCTAAGGGTTCAGGACAGCTCTGTACTTGGCAACGTTAAACACTTCAAACTCTCTTTGTGGTGAAGTGCTGCTCTGGGTGAACCGTTCAACAGAACATGTGCTTGAGACTAGACTACATAAACTAGAGACCAATGTTATCTACACTACATAAACTAGAGACCAATGTTATCTACACTACATAAACTAGAGACCAATGTTATCTACACTACATAAACTAGAGACCAATGTCATCTACACTACATAAACTAGAGACCAATGTTATCTACACTACATAAACTAGAGACCAATGTTATCTACACTACATAAACTAGAGACCAATGTTATCTACACTACATAAACTAGAGACCAATGTTATCTACACTACATAAACTAGAGACCAATGTCATCTACACTACATAAACTAGAGACCAATGTTATCTACACTACATAAACTAGAGACCAATGTTATCTACACTACATAAACTAGAAACCAATGTTATCTACACTACATAAACTAGAGACCAATGTTATCTACCCTACATAAACTAGAGACCAATGCTATCTACACTACATAAACTAGAGACCAATGTTATCTACACTACATAAACTAGAGACCAATGTTATCTACACTACATACACTAGAGACCAATGTTATCTACACTACATAAACTAGAGACCAATGTTATCTACACTACATAAACTAGAGACCAATGTTATCTACACTACATAAACTAGAGACCAATGTTATCTACACTACATACACTAGAGACCAATGTTATCTACACTACATAAACTAGAGATCGTACATCTGTACGTCAGCTGTGTCTGGTTTGTGTCTGGTTTGTGTCTGGTTTGTGTCTGGGTTGTGTCTGGTTTGTGTCTGGTTTGTGTCTGGGTTGTGTCTGGGTTGTGTCTGGTTTGTGTCTGGTTTGTGTCTGGTTTGTGTCTGGTTTGTGTCTGGTTTGTGTCTGGGTTGTGTCTGGTTTGTGTCTGGTTTGTGTCTGGGTTGTGTCTGGTTTGTGTCTGGTTTGTGTCTGGTTTGCCTGTGAAAAGAAGCAGCCTCAAAGAAACTGTGTAAACTGTAGATGTATATGTTATATACACTAAAATATAGTCCCAAGATGATGGGGCGGCAGTGTAGCCTAGTGGTTAGAGCATTGTTCAAATCCCCGAGCTGACAAAGGTACAAAATCTGTTGTTCTGCCCTTGAACAGGCAGTTAACCCACTGTTCCTAGGCTGTCATTGAAAATAAGAATTTGTTCTTAACTGACTTGCCTAGTAAAATAAAGGTAAAAAAAAAATAAAAATCTGTTCAGAATGAAGAACACATTATTGGGCAACCAGTCAAATTGTAAACATATTTATTATTCCTATGCCTCAGGCAGCTATGTGAACATTAATCATATATAATCAAATGCAGGAACATGAGTGTATGAGAAAACATCAACATTTATAAACTGACAGTGTTAGTCTCATACTTGTGTATTTATCTCCTTTGATCTAATATTTATGCTGACTTGGACCATGTGAGGTTTTTTTTTGTCAGGAGAATGTCCCAATCTTTAAAATAATAAACCTTATATTAACCTATATAACCTCATATATAAACCTTATATTAACCTATATAACCTTATATATGAACCTTATATTAACCTATGTAACCTTATATTAACCTATATAATCTTATATATGAACCTTATATTAACCTATATAACCTTATGTATAAACCTTATATTTACCTATATAACCTTTAATATAAACCTTATATTAACCTATATAACCTTATATATAAACCTTATATTTACCTATATAACCTTTAATATGAACCTTATATTAACCTATATAACCTTATGTATAAACCTTATATTTACCTATATAACCTTTAATATAAACCTTATATTAACCTATATAACCTTATATATTCAGACACAGTGTCACGACTTCCACCGAAGTCGGTTCCTCTTCTTGTTCGGGCAGTGTTCGGTGGTCTTCTAGCCATCGCCGATCCACCTTTCATTTGCCATTTGTTTTGTCTTGTTTTCCCACACACCTGGTTTTCATTCCCTCATTACTTGTCGTGTATTTAACCCTCCGTTCCCCCCATGTCTGTGTGTGAAATTGTTTGTGCTTGTTCACCATTGACTGGTTCACGATGGCTTATTTTCCCATGTTTTTTTTGTTCGGGGTGCTGTTGGTTTTGCTAATGAAACTTCTCCGGTTATCTCCTGCGCCTGACTTCCCTGCAGCCAGTCACACACCCCTTTACACTCAGTGGACATATTAAATGCATCGCTGTAAACTGTCAGTCACCCACTCGGTGTATTTTTTAAATTTATTTCTTTTTTAATTGAATTTTACCACTTTTTCTCCCCAATTTCTTGGTATCCAATTGTTTTAGTAGCTACTATCTTGTCTCATCGCTACAACTCCCGTACGAGCTCGGGAGAGACGAAGGTTGAAAGTCATGCGTCCTCCGATACACAACCCAACCAAGCCGCACTGCTTCTTAAAACAGCGCGCATCCAACCTGGAAGCCAGCCACACCAATGTGTCAGAGGAAACATTGTGCACCTGGCAACCTTGGTTAGCACGCACTGCGCCCAGCCTGCCGCAGGAGTCACTGGTGCGCGATGAGACAAGGATATCCCTACCGGCCAAACCCTCCCTTGCCCAGACGACGCTAGGCCAATTGTGCGTCGCCCCACGGACCTCCTGGTCGGTTACAACAGAGCCTGGGCGCGAACCCAGGGTCTCTGGCGGCACAGCTGGTGCTGCAGTACAGCGCCCTTAACCACTGCGCCCCCCGGGAGGCCCTCACACGGTGTATTTCAAATGCTGAATAATAAAATGCTAGGCATCTTAAACATATCACTGATTATTCTAGCCATTAAGAATCATGTTGAATCACTGTTGTGCTCTCATGATGGACTAGTCACTTGATGGGAAAGACAAACCAAACTGTCAAATATATAATTGGTAGAGTACAATTACATATTCAGTCTGGCTGTAGTGTGACAGAATAGATGTGGGATGTTAACCTTTCCACTATATTTTCTGTAAAACAAGAATAACACCTTTTAGACTGAATTTTCTCTTAATTGTATTTTATGGTAGGTGGATAGAGAAAGCATGACTAATGTAGTAAAGTGATGTTAGTGTCAGATAGGTCCTTTTGTTTGTGGTGTTTCTGTCTGTTACTGTTCCATCATCAGCCCTTCTCTGACACTACACTGTGTCCCAATGGGTTAACCTATTCCCTATGTAATGCACTACTTTTGACCAGGGCCCATAGGGACACATGCTGTACTGCTCTAATCTGGTCGCACAGCACTTCCTGTCTCTCCCTGGAGGTCCAGGACAAGTGCTGTGTCTCAAATGGCTTCCTATTCCCTACATTACTTTTGACCAGAGCTGCCATTTGAACCACAGCCAAGGTTAGCTGTAGCTGTTTCCGCCCGCCCCCACACGACGACGGACTACATCAAGAGTAAGCGTGTACTACTTCATGACTAAGCATTATGTGGGGTGATGCATGGCAGCCATTTTGTGTCAGAAAATGAACAATATCACGGTTCTTCCTCACCTGGAAATGAGGTGCTAGTCTCTTCTACACGGTACCAAATGTTCTCTCTCTCTCTCTCTCTCTCTCTCTCTCTCTCTCTCGCTCTCTCTCTCTCTCTCTCCTGGGTAGATAGATCTCTCAGTATTTTGGGTGGATAGATCTCTGTCTCCTGAGTGGATAGATCTCTGTCTCCTGGGTAGATAGATCTCAGTCTCCTGGGTAGATAGATCTCTCAGTCTCCTGGGTAGATAGATCCCTCAGTCTCCTGGGTAGATAGATCTCAGTCTCCTGGGTAGATAGATCTCTCTGTCTCCTGGGTGGATAGATCTCTGTCTCCTGGGTAGATAGATATCTCAGTCTCCTGGGTAGATAGATCTCTGTCTCCTGGGTAGGTAGATCTCTCAGTCTCCTGGGTAGATAGATCTCTCATTCTCCTGGGTAGATAGATCTCTGTCTCACCTGACCGTGAAACACAGACAGATGCTTGCATCCCAAATGGCACTCTATTGTCTATATACAGTAGTGCACTACTTTTGCCCAGAGCCCATAGGTCTCTGGTCAAACATATTGCACTGTATAAGGATTATGGTGTAATTTGGGACTCAGACGCCTACACACCCTTCAGCCCTTCAACCTTTGTTTCCTTCAAAAGCTCTGCGAGGGGATAGAAAAGAAGAGAAGAGCATCTTCAAAGAATGACATAGGAGGGGTAGAGGAGGAGGAAGAGGAGGAGGGGGAGGAGATGCTAAGGAAACACCTCATACCTCTCCTCTCCTGTGTTGTGTTGTGTTGTGCTGTATGTCTTCCTTAGGTACATGTATCAACATTAGAACATTCATCTGCTGTAATGTAATGTTGTTTTTCAGTCATGCATACAATCACACTGCTAACATAGATTCAGTTTGGTTAAATAGTTCATGTCTATCACCCACCCAGGCCCACCCAGGTCTATAGAATGTGTCAGTTTGGGATACAGACAGATTAAAGTCAGGCTTCAGAACGGGTTAAAATGGTGAGAATTAAGACTAAAACCCAAGGAGTTAAATGTCTTCACTGAAGCATAGCCTTCTATAACAGTAGCTAATGGTGGGTATCCAGGTACTGTTACATATTTCCCAAAGCCTGTGAAATGGATGGACACCAGGGTTTTAAGTGGGGGACCAAAGGAGGCTTTTGTTGGGGGTATAACGGAGTTGCGGCCCCCTGAGTCCTTTGACCTGCCCCAGCGTGGGGGGTCAGAGTGTGTGTGAGTTCTGTGGTGTTCCTCACGCACCTGTTTCCTGCCATAGCTGCCAGCTCCACTTCTCGTCACATTTGTTCCAGTACATTACTGTGTGTGTGTGTTCCAGTACATTATTATGTGTGTGTGTTCCAGTATATTACTGTGTGTGTGTGTTCCAGTACATTACTGTGTGTGTGTGTGTGTGTGTGTGTGTGTGTGTGTGTGTGTGTGTGTGTGTGTGTGTGTGTGTGTGTGTGTGTGTGTGTGTGTGTGTGTGTGTGTGTGTTGCAGTACATTACTGTGTGTGTGTTCCAGTACATTACTTTGTTTGTGTGTATGTGGGTGATTGTGTGTGTGTGTTCCAGTACATTATAGTGTATGTGTGTTCCAGTACATTACGGTGTGTATGTTCCAGTACATTACTGTGTGTGTGTGTGTGTGTGTGTGTGTGTTGCAGTACATTACTGTGTGTGTGTTCCAGTACATTACTTTGTTTGTGTGTATGTGGGTGATTGTGTGTGTGTGTTCCAGTACATTATAGTGTATGTGTGTTCCAGTACATTACTTTGTTTGTGTACATGTGGGTGATTGTGTGTGTGTGTTCCAGTACATCACTTTGTTTGTGTGTATGTGGGTGATTGTGTGTCTGTGTGTGTTCCAGTACATTACTGTATGTGTGTGTGTTCCAGTACATTACTGTGTGTGTGTGTTCCAGTACATTACTTTGTTTGTTTGTATGTGGGCTATTGTGTGTGTGTGTTCCAGTACATTACTTTGTGTGTGTTCCAGTACATTACTGTGTATGTGTGTGTGTGTTCCAGTATGTTACTGTCTTTGTGTGTGTGTGTTCCAGTACAATACTGGTGTGTTCAAGTACAATACTTTGTTTGTGTGTGTTCCAGTACATTACTTTGTTTGTTTGTATGTGGGTGATTGTGTGTGTGTGTTCCAGTACATTACTTTGGTTGTTTGTATGTGGGTGATTGTGTGTGTGTGTTCCAGTACATTACTGGTGTGTTCAAGTACAATACTTTGTTTGTGTGTGTTCTAGTACATTACTGTGTGTATATGTGTTCCAGTACATTACTTTGTGTGTGTTCCAGTACATTACTGTGTATGTGTGTGCGTTCCAGTATATGTATGTGTGTGTGTGTGTGTCTTCCAGTACATTACTTTGTTTGTGTGTATGTGTGTGATTGTGTGTGTTCCAGTACATTACTTTGTGTGTGTGTGTGTGTGTGTGTGTGTGTGTGTGTGTGTGTGTGTGTGTGTGTGTGTGTGTGTGTGTGTGTGTGTGTGTGTGGGTTCCAGTACATTACTGTGTGTGCGTGTGCACTCACATGCTCCAGAGAGAGACCGAGAGTCCTGTATAACATTGACCTGATTTTCTATATTCAATTAAAAGTGATATGCTTGCTTTAGTAGCCTATATTACTAACTGACCTGCTTGTCTGAGTTTGGTGTTAGATTGTATCGCTGCAGTAAATTATCTAATGTCCAGCTGTATTTTAACTCCCAGCTGAGATTGAACATCATAGCTAGTCAGACAAAGTCTTTGATGTTTTGAAGTTGTTCCTCATTGCGTGTTGTTTTTGTTGTTTCCCATCGATTACTAAGAGGCTATTTGATTACAGAAACACAGCAACATAATACACCTGGGTCTCATGTTCACTAATACAATGTATATGAAACTCTATACGATGGCGTTCAATCCCACAGAGACTCTTCCTTTCTCACACTGGGATGTCCTCAGAAAGTTTAGGGAACTTAGAGTGGTAGGGAGGGAGGGAGCTTAGGGAGGGAGGGAGGGAGGGAGGGGGAGAAAGTTAGAGAGAATAGAAACAGAGACAGAGAGAGCTCCTGGGCATGTTGTGTTGAGTATGTCTTGGCACACATATGAAGTCATTCAACAGCCACTATTATGTGTTCTATACAGAGAGATGGAGACATGGAGGAGCCCTCGCCTTACTAGCATGGGGAGACCTGTCTCCACGCCCCGCATTCCTCACCTCACACATAGGACGAGACACACTGGGCATCCTCAGAGAATGGGTTCGGTGAGGAGAGGAGGGGAGGGTGGGGTGAGGAGTGGAGGGGAGGGTGGGGTGAGGTGAGGAGAGGAGGGAAGGGAAGGGTGGGGTGAGGAGTGGAGGGGAGGGTGGGGTGAGGAGTGGAGGGGAGGGGAGGGTGGGGTGGGGTGAGGAGTGGAGAGGAGGGTGGGGTGAGGAGAGGAGAGGAGAGGAGGGTGGGTGAGGAGAGGAGAGGAGAGGAGAGGAGAGGAGAGGAGAGGAGAGGAGAGGAGAGGAGAGGAGAGGAGAGGAGAGGAGAGGAGAGGAGAGGAGAGGAGAGGAGAGGAGAGGAGAGGAGAGGAGAGGAGAGGGGAGGAGAGGAGGGTGGGGTGAGGAGAGGAGGGTGGGGTGAGGAGAGGAGGGGAGGGTGGGGTGAGGAGGGAGGGGAGGGGTGGGGTGAGGAGTGGAGTGGAGTGGAGGGGAGGGGAGGGGAGGGTAGGGTGAGGAGAGGAGAGGAGAGGAGAGGAGAGGAGAGGAGAGGAGAGGAGAGGAGAGGAGAGGAGAGGAGAGGAGAGGAGAGGAGAGGAGAGGATGGTGGGGTGAGGAGAGGAGGGGAGGGTGGGGTGAGGAGGGGAGGGTGGGGTGAGGAGAGGAGGGGAGGGTGGGGTGAGGAGAGGAGGGGAGAGTGGGGTGAGGAGGGGAGGGTGGGGTGAGGAGAGGAGGGGAGGGTGGGGTGGGGTGAGGAGGGGAGGGGAGGGTGAGGAGGGGAGGGGAGGGGAGGGGAGAAGCAGTGGGAAGGAAGGCTGAAAGGGTGAAAATGTTGTTACGTGACAGATTTAGGGTTGACAGAGTTCATGTGTTAATTCTTGTCGTAAAGAAGTTTATTCAATGAAAGACATTGATCTCGTGGGAATTGTAACTTATCATTTTGTCTTCCGTAAATCAAAATAATAAAGCATTTTTTTCTTGTTAAAGTGTCTTCATTATTGTATTCCCCCCTAGTTGTGTTTTGGCTAAAACATCCCAAGTCCCATTTTCCTTTGTCTGCTAACTGTCCCAGAGTACATTACAGCTGGTAGTGTTTGTTTGGAGAAGGCCCTGGCCCTGAAGGCCTGTGTTGAGGCTGGGCCGAGGTATCTACTGGGCCGAGGTATCTACTGGACTGAGGTATCTACTGGACTGAGGTATCTACTGGGCCGAGGTATCTACTGGACTGAGGTATCTACTGGACTGAGGTATCTACTGGACTGAGGTATCTACTGGACTGAAGTATCTACTGGGCCGAGGTATCTACTGGGCCGAGGTATCTACTGGACTGAGGTATCTACTGGACTGAGGTATCTACTGGCCCGAGGTATCTACTGGACTGAGGTATCTACTGGACTGAGGTATCTACTGGACTGAGGTATCTACTGGACTGAAGTATCTACTGGGCCGAGGTATCTACTGGGCCGAGGTATCTACTGGACTGAGGTATCTACTGGACTGAGGTATCTACTGGACTGATGCCCGGGGATGGATTTCTAATTAAATACTAATGTATATACTCATTTAAAACTGGGGTATTACATTAATGGTGTGGCAGGTTTGAATACCCGAGCCGACAAGTAAAATGATCTGCCGATGTGCCCTTGAGCAAGGCACTTAACCCTAATTTGCTCACGGGGTGCAATACTATTATGACTGACCCTGTAAAACAACACATTTCACTGCACCTATCCAGTGTATGTGACAAAAACGTTTTTATTTTATTTTTAATGTTGAGATCCTGTAGAGACATGGATATGGTATGTAGTGTAGAGACATGGATATGATATGACTGTAGAGACATGGATATGGATTTTATTTTTAATGTTGAGATCCTGTAGAGACATGGATATGGTATGTAGTGTAGAGACATGGATATGATATGACTGTAGAGACATGGATATGATATGACTGTAGAGACATGGATATGATATGACTGTAGAGACATGGATATGGTATGTAGTGTAGAGACATGGATATGATATGTAGTGTAGAGACATGGATATGATATGACTGTAGAGACATGGATATGATATGTAGTGTAGAGACATGGATATGATATGACTGTAGAGACATGGATATGATATGTAGTGTAGAGACATGGATATGGTATGACTGTAGAGACATGGATATGATATGACTGTAGAGACATGGATATGATATGACTGTAGAGACATGGATATGATATGACTGTAGAGACATGGATATGATATGACTGTAGAGACATGGATATGATATGTAGTGTAGAGACATGGATATGGTATGACTGTAGAGACATGGATATGGTATGACTGTAGAGACATGGATATGGTATGACTGTAGAGACATGGATATGATATGACTGTAGAGACATGGATATGGTATGACTGTAGAGACATGGATATGATATGTAGTGTAGAGACATGGATATGATATGACTGTAGAGACATGGATATGGTATGTAGTGTAGAGACATGGATATGATATGACTGTAGAGACATGGATATGATATGACTGTAGAGACATGGATATGATATGTAGTGTAGAGACATGGATATGGTATGACTGTAGAGACATGGATATGATATGTAGTGTAGAGACATGGATATGATATGTAGTGTAGAGACATGGATATGATATGTAGTGTAGAGACATGGATATGATGTGTAGTGTAGAGACATGGATATGATATGTAGTGTAGAGACATGGATATGGTATGACTGTAGAGACATGGATATGATATGACTGTAGAGACATGGATATGGTATGACTGTAGAGACATGGATATGATATGACTGTAGAGACATGGATATGATATGTAGTGTAGAGACATGGATATGATATGTAGTGTAGAGACATGGATATGATATGACTGTAGAGACATGGATATGATATGTAGTGTAGAGACATGGATATGATATGTAGTGTAGAGACATGGATATGATATGTAGTGTAGAGACATGGATATGATATGTAGTGTAGAGACATGGATATGATATGTAGTGTAGAGACATGGATATGATATGTAGTGTAGAGACATGGATATGATATGACTGTAGAGACATGGATATGATATGTAGTGTAGAGACATGGATATGATATGTAGTGTAGAGACATGGATATGATATGTAGTGTAGAGACATGGATATGATATGTAGTGTAGAGACATGGATATGATATGTAGTGTAGAGACATGGATATGATATGACTGTAGAGACATGGATATGATATGTAGTGTAGAGACATGGATATGATATGACTGTAGAGACATGGATATGATATGACTGTAGAGACATGGATATGGTATGACTGTAGAGACATGGATATGATATGACTGTAGAGACATGGATATGATATGACTGTAGAGACATGGATATGATATGACTGTAGAGACATGGATATGGTATGACTGTAGAGACATGGATATGATATGACTGTAGAGACATGGATATGGTATGTAGTGTAGAGACATGGATATGATATGTAGTGTAGAGACATGGATATGATATGACTGTAGAGACATGGATATGATATGACTGTAGAGACATGGATATGGTATGACTGTAGAGACATGGATATGATATGACTGTAGAGACATGGATATGGTATGACTGTAGAGACATGGATATGGTATGACTGTAGAGACATGGATATGATATGACTGTAGAGACATGGATATGATATGACTGTAGAGACATGGATATGATATGACTGTAGAGACATGGATATGATATGACTGTAGAGACATGGATATGGTATGACTGTAGAGACATGGATATGATATGACTGTAGAGACATGGATATGGTATGACTGTAGAGACATGGATATGGTATGACTGTAGAGACATGGATATGGTATGACTGTAGAGACATGGATATGATATGACTGTAGAGACATGGATATGATATGACTGTAGAGACATGGATATGGTATGACTGTAGAGACATGGATATGATATGTAGTGTAGAGACATGGATATGATATGACTGTAGAGACATGGATATGATATGACTGTAGAGACATGGATATGGTATGACTGTAGAGACATGGATATGATATGACTGTAGAGACATGGATATGGTATGACTGTAGAGACATGGATATGGTATGACTGTAGAGACATGGATATGGTATGACTGTAGAGACATGGATATGATATGACTGTAGAGACATGGATATGGTATGACTGTAGAGACATGGATATGGTATGACTGTAGAGACATGGATATGATATGTAGTGTAGAGACATGGATATGGTATGACTGTAGAGACATGGATATGATATGTAGTGTAGAGACATGGATATGATATGTAGTGTAGAGACATGGATATGATATGACTGTAGAGACATGGATATGATATGTAGTGTAGAGACATGGATATGATATGTAGTGTAGAGACATGGATATGGTATGACTGTAGAGACATGGATATGATATGACTGTAGAGACATGGATATGATATGACTGTAGAGACATGGATATGATATGTAGTGTAGAGACATGGATATGATATGACTGTAGAGACATGGATATGATATGACTGTAGAGACATGGATATGATATGACTGTAGAGACATGGATATGATATGACTGTAGAGACATGGATATGATATGTAGTGTAGAGACATGGATATGATATGACTGTAGAGACATGGATATGATATGACTGTAGAGACATGGATATGATATGACTGTAGAGACATGGATATGATATGTAGTGTAGAGACATGGATATGATATGACTGTAGAGACATGGATATGATATGACTGTAGAGACATGGATATGATATGACTGTAGAGACATGGATATGATATGACTGTAGAGACATGGATATGGTATGACTGTAGAGACATGGATATGATATGTAGTGTAGAGACATGGATATGATATGACTGTAGAGACATGGATATGATATGACTGTAGAGACATGGATATGGTATGACTGTAGAGACATGGATATGATATGACTGTAGAGACATGGATATGGTATGTAGTGTAGAGACATGGATATGGTATGTAGTGTAGAGACATGGATATGGTATGACTGTAGAGACATGGATATGGTATGACTGTAGAGA
Source organism: Oncorhynchus kisutch (assembly GCF_002021735.2). Classification (NCBI taxonomy): domain Eukaryota; kingdom Metazoa; phylum Chordata; class Actinopteri; order Salmoniformes; family Salmonidae; genus Oncorhynchus; species Oncorhynchus kisutch. The sequence goes on along the minus strand of NC_034186.2, from coordinate 20,809,315 downwards.
CATGGATATGATATGACTGTAGAGACATGGATATGATATGACTGTAGAGACATGGATATGATATGACTGTAGAGACATGGATATGATATCACTGTAGAGACATGGATATGATATGACTGTAGAGACATGGATATGATATGACTGTAGAGACATGGATATGATATGACTGTAGAGACATGGATATGGTATGTAGTGTAGAGACATGGATATGGTATGTAGTGTAGAGACATGGATATGGTATGACTGTAGAGAAATGGATATGATATGTAGTGTAGAGACATGGATATGATATGTAGTGTAGAGACATGGATATGATATGACTGTAGAGACATGGATATGATATGACTGTAGAGACATGGATATGGTATGACTGTAGAGACATGGATATGATATGTAGTGTAGAGACATGGATATGGTATGACTGTAGAGACATGGATATGGTATGTAGTGTAGAGATATGGTGTGACTGTAGAGATACTGTAGAGACATTGATATGGTATGTAGTGTAGAGATATGATATGACTGTAGAGACATGGATATGGTATGACTGTAGAGACATGGATATGATATGTAGTGTAGAGACATGGATATGGTATGACTGTAGAGACATGGATATGGTATGTAGTGTAGAGACATGGATATGATATGTAGTGTAGAGACATGGATATGATATGACTGTAGAGACATGGATATGATATGTAGTGTAGAGACATGGATATGGTATGACTGTAGAGACATGGATATGGTATGACTGTAGAGACATGGATATGGTATGTAGTGTAGAGACATGGATATGATATGACTGTAGAGACATGGATATGATATGTAGTGTAGAGACATGGATATGATATGACTGTAGAGACATGGATATGGTATGACTGTAGAGACATGGATATGGTATGACTGTAGAGACATGGATATGATATGTAGTGTAGAGACATGGATATGATATGTAGTGTAGAGACATGGATATGATATGACTGTAGAGACATGGATATGATATGACTGTAGAGACATGGATATGGTATGACTGTAGAGACATGGATATGATATGACTGTAGAGACATGGATATGGTATGACTGTAGAGACATGGATATGATATGTAGTGTAGAGACATGGATATGATATGACTGTAGAGACATGGATATGGTATGTAGTGTAGAGACATGGATATGATATGACTGTAGAGACATGGATATGATATGACTGTAGAGACATGGATATGATATGACTGTAGAGACATGGATATGGTATGACTGTAGAGACATGGATATGATATGTAGTGTAGAGACATGGATATGGTATGACTGTAGAGACATGGATATGATATGTAGTGTAGAGACATGGATATGGTATGACTGTAGAGACATGGATATGATATGACTGTAGAGACATGGATATGGTATGTAGTGTAGAGACATGGATATGATATGACTGTAGAGACATGGATATGGTATGTAGTGTAGAGACATGGATATGATATGACTGTAGAGACATGGATATGGTATGACTGTAGAGACATGGATATGATATGACTGTAGAGACATGGATATGGTATGACTGTAGAGACATGGATATGATATGACTGTAGAGACATGGATATGGTATGTAGTGTAGAGACATGGATATGGTATGTAGTGTAGAGACATGGTATGACTGTAGGGACATGGATATGGTATGTAGTGTAGAGACATGGATATGGTATGTAGTGTAGAGACATGGATATGGTATGTAGTGTAGATACATGGTAGGACTGTAGAGACATGGATGTGATATGACTGTAGAGACATGGATATGGTATGTAGTGTAGAGATATGGTATGACTGTAGAGACATGGATATGGTATGTAGTGTAGAGATATGGTATGACTGTAGAGACATGGATATGGTATGTAGTGTAGAGATATGGTATGACTGTAGAGACATGGATATGGTATGTAGTGTAGAGATATGGTGTGACTGTAGAGATACTGTAGAGACATTGATATGGTATGTAGTGTAGAGATATGGTATGACTGTAGAGACATGGATATGGTATGACTGTAGAGACATGGATATGGTATGTAGTGTAGAGATATGGTATGACTGTAGAGACATGGATATGGTATGTAGTGTAGAGATATGGTGTGACTGTAGAGACATGGATATGGTATGTAGTGTAGAGATATGGTATGACTGTAGGGACATGGATATGGTATGTAGTGTAGAGATATGGTATGACTGTAGAGACATGGATATGGTATGTAGTGTAGAGATATGGTGTGACTGTAGAGATACTGTAGAGACATTGATATGGTATGTAGTGTAGAGACATGGTATGACTGTAGGGACATGGATATGGTATGTAGTGTAGAGACATGGTATGACTGTAGAGACATGGATGTTATATGACTGTAGAGACATGGATATGGTATGTAGTGTAGAGATATGGTATGACTGTAGAGACATGGATATGGTATGTAGTGTAGAGATATGGTATGACTGTAGAGACATGGATATGGTATGTAGTGTAGAGACATGGTATGACTGTAGAGATACTGTAGAGACATTGATATGGTATGTAGTGTAGAGATATGGTATGACTGTAGAGACATGGATATGGTATGTAGTGTAGAGATATGGTATGACTGTAGAGACATGGATATGGTATGTAGTGTAGAGATATGGTGTGACTGTAGAGATACTGTAGAGACATTGATATGGTATGTAGTGTAGAGATATGGTATGACTGTAGAGACATGGATATGGTATGACTGTAGAGACATGGATATGGTATGTAGTGTAGAGATATGGTATGACTGTAGAGACATGGATATGGTATATAGTGTAGAGATATGGTGTGACTGTAGAGACATGGATATGGTATGTAGTGTAGAGATATGGTATGACTGTAGAGACATGGATATGGTATGTAGTGTAGAGATATGGTGTGACTGTAGAGATACTGTAGAGACATTGATATGGTATGTAGTGTAGAGATATGGTATGACTGTAGAGACATGGATATGGTATGACTGTAGAGACATGGATATGGTATGTAGTGTAGAGATATGGTATGACTGTAGAGACATGGATATGGTATATAGTGTAGAGATATGGTGTGACTGTAGAGATACTGTAGAGACATTGATATGGTATGTACTGTAGCGATACTGAAGAGAGAGGCATGGGGAACATGCCTGTAGCCTGAACCCCCTCAGGGCTTCTCAGGGCTCAGCCTCAGAGATATGCCACGTCTGTCACGTATTCTCCTGCGTGTGTATGTGCACACGCACCTAAGGGAACATCCCTTCTACCGGGCCTTGTTTTATCTCTTGGAAAAGTTGACGGAACAGTTGAGACAGACCTGCTCTCTCTCTCTCTCTCTTGCGCTCTCTCTCTCCCTCTAAATGTCTCTCATTCTTTTTATCTCTCTCTCTACCATTGACTCTGTTATTTAAGTATAATAAATAAACATTCCAGTATAATGTTTTAAAAAGCTAGATTGTAGTTTGTAAAGATCTTCCAAACACATCTGTTTTTACAGGCTGACTAGTACAAGTAGAAGTTTCAGTGGAGTGGGTCAATAATGTAGTAAGCAAAACTGTCAGAAAATGTTGCCCTTCAAATCCAAAATGATGAGGCTCAGTTCAACAGCTGCAGCTATTGAAAATACCAAAAACTTCCTGTGATATGATATAATTGAAAAATCACTGTCATTATCATGAATGCTCTTGTCATTCATCCTGCACATTGCATCCGCCATAAGTAAGTATAATCAACCACTTGTTGTTATCACTGTCAATTTCAGACCAGTGAGTTGAGCACTACAATTACCTTTGAAACATGGACAAACAAAGTACTATTCCATTCTATCAAGTACTATTCTATCACTATCAAGTACTATTCTATCACTATCAAGTACTATTCTATCACTATCAAGTACTATTCTATCACTATCAAGTACTATTCTATCACTATCAAGTACTATTCTATCACTATCAAGTACTATTCTATCACTATCAATCTTGTACCAGTGAGTCTGTCTGTCTGTCTGTCTGTCTGTCTGTCTGTCTGTCTGTCTGTCTGTCTGTCTGTCTGTCTGTCTGTCTGTCTGTCTGTCTGTCTGTCTGTCTGTCTGTCTGTCTGTCTGTCTGTCTGTCTGTCTGTCTGTCTGTCTGTCTGTCTGTCTGTCTGTCTGTCTGTCTGTCTGTCTGTCTGTCTGTCTGTCTGTCTGCCTGTCTGCCTGCCTGCCTGTCTGTCTGTCTGTCTGTCTGTCTGTCTGTCTGTCTGTCTGTCTGTCTGTCTGTCTGTCTGCCTGTCTGCCTGTCTGTCTGTGTCTCTGTCTCTCTGTGTCTCTGTGTCTCTCTGTCTCTGTGTCTCTGTCTCTCTGTCTCTGTCTGTCTGTCTCTCTCTCTCTCTCTGTCTCTCTCTCTCTCTCTGCAGTTAAGCTCACTTGAGGAAGTTTGTAATTCCACTGGACAGGTTGTTGTTGTGGCCTCTCCTGTGCTTTTCCCTGGAGCGAACCCGTTTGTTTGTGTATGTTTACATCCCAAATGGCACCCTGTTCCCTATGTTGTGCACTACTTTTAACCGGAGCCCTATAAAGGGAAAAGGGCCCCATATAAAAAAGGGGTGCCGTTTGGGATGCAGTCTCTGTGTTTAAAGCTGGTCCTTAGGGGCAGCACTCTCTCTCAGAGATGGATGGTGTGATGGAGTGCCCAGGGGCCCGTCAGTGAACAGGCATGTTTTACTATTATATTATCATATGAGCAGGAGTCCACTCCTGGTGCTGACTGCTCCCTGGGGCACACTGTGCAAGTGGACGTTCCGCTTAATTATTCTCATCCATCACCCGATACAACATACAGATCGCACTGTGCCCGGCTGAGGCCAACCAACCAGACAGACGTAGCCTGTCATACTCGCCTCACAGTGTTCTAGGAATTACACACATTGCTATTGTTTTTTATTCATTTATATGCTACTCAGGAGTCTCTATACCTCTTTCGTTCTCTCTCTCTCTTTCAATCTCTTGTTCTGTCTCTCTCTCTCTCTCTCTCGTTCTCTCTATCTCTCTCATCTGTGTGATAACACACACAATTCTGTGCTGTAGCAAGAAGACTTGGTTCCATCAATAGTGTCTCATAGCCTGTCTCTTTCAGATGTTGCTCATACCTTGTTAGGGGTTCAGATTTAGGCAGAATAATGTATGGATTGGCAATGTGCTAATGGTCTGTTTTATTTCATCTTGGTTCATTTCAGCAGATGTTTAGCATACCATATCATAACACAAAAGCTTGTAAAAAAGAAAAGGGAATGTTTAAATAAAATATTATTATTATTAAAGTAAATCTGACGGCTTTTTTAGCTGGCCTCAACATCCACTAGGTGTGTGTGTGTGTGTGTGTGTGTGTGTGTGTGTGTGTGTGTGTGTGTGTGTGTGTGTGTGTGTGTGTCTATGTCTATGTGTGTATGTGTGTGTCTATGTGCGTGTGTCTATGTCTATGTGGGCTGGCACACACACTCTCTCTCACACACACACACACACACACTCTCGCTCTCTCTCACTCACTCACTCACTCACTCACACACACACAGATTCTTCCCTCATGCCAAGGCCACAAAAAAAAACAGTGATGGACACAGTGCAGCCTTATCTATGTAAACTGATGATTAAAGTTGGATTTTATAGGTGGTGAAGCTGTTGGTTTTCCATTAGAATTCCAAACAGGAATCTATTTAATGCCTGCTGTATGCTGTCTCAAGGTGGTAGATCCTCTGGTCCACTCTATGCTTTCTCAAGGTGGTAGAACCTCTGGTCCACTCTATGCTGTCTCAAGGTGGTAGAACCTCTGGTCCACTCTATCCTGTCTCAAGGTGGTAGAACCTCTGGTCCACTCTATGCTGTCTCAAGGTGGTAGAACCTCTGGTCCACTCTATGCTGTCTCAAGGTGGTAGAACCTCTGGTCCACTCTATGCTGTCTCAAGGTGGTTGAAACTCGGGTCCACTCTATGCTGTCTCAAGGTGGTAGAACCTCTGGTCCACTCTATGCTGTCTCAAGGTGGTAGAACCTCTGGTCCACTCTATGCTGTCTCAAGGTGGTTGAACCTCGGGTCCACTCTATGCTGTCTCAAGGTGGTAGAACCTCTGGTCCACTCTATCCTGTCTCAAGGTGGTAGAACCTCTGGTCCACTCTATCCTGTCTCAAGGTGGTAGAACCTCTGGTCCACTCTATCCTGTCTCAAGGTGGTAGAACTTCTGGTCCACTCTATCCTGTCTCAAGGTGGTAGAACCTCGGGTCCACTCTATGCTGTCTCAAGGTGGTAGAACCTCTGGTCCACTCTATCCTGTCTCAAGGTGGTAGAACCTCGGGTTCACTCTATTTCACTCACTTACTGTATCTGCCTTGTACAACTGGATAAAGTGATATTGAGTTATATTTTATTCTTTCCCGCTCTGTCTTTCTTCATGTCTGTCTTTCTGTCCTGAAGTCAACTGACCCACATTCACCAATAGTAGCAGAGAAAACTAAACATATGTATTGTAGGTTAGAGCCATAGAGGTCCACAAGGCCTTAATGATGGTCCAGTCCCTGCTGCAAGTCACACTGTGTGGCCCTCTCCAATCCCAGGCTGTGTTGTATTGGTGTGTCAGACCCCACAGTACTGAGCCCTATATAGCTGTGCAGGATTGAAGGAGATATCCCGTTAAAAGTGTCAGCAACACCCCTCTGCTTGGGATGATGGATGGTGGCTATGCCGTGTGCATAATGCCTTCTAAAGAGGAAATATCCTCCCCGCCCGACAGCTGTCTCTCAGGTCTGCCTGTTGCCTGCCTCTCAGCACAGGGACCAGGGTTCTGGAACACTGAGCAGTGAGCCTGCATTCTGAATCTGGAAGGGAATAGATTGGCTGTACATTCCAAACACATATGCATAGAGGAATAGACGGAGACTGGATGTGTCGTCACAAACTCAGAAGAATGCACACATGCAAAGCACGCAGGGAGGCAGGTACACCACTCACATGCACGCACACGCACGCACACACACACGCACGCACACACACACACACACACACACACACACACACACACACACACACACACACACACGCAACTAAGTACACAATATCTTACTTTTCATGTGTGTAATAGAATGATATTGTGTTATACCTTTTCTTCTGTTTACTACTTAATTTCATAACTTTTCTATAAACTTTCACTTCTCAAGTGTGGAGTAGGTTGTGTAAATAAGTGGGAAACATCCCAATTTTAATTATTAATCATTTACTTACTTGATCAAAAAAAATATATGTGTATTATTTGACAACAAAAAATGGAGGACACTCAACCAACGTTGAGTTGAGGTTCAACCAAAAACTTGAATCATCATAGAAAAGGAAAAAGCACAACTCTTGCTCACTATAAAAAATGCATTGTTTTATTCAAGCAAGGTTACAAAATTAATGTTTTGGCCTAGTCTATGACGATATGCAAGTTGTGTTTGCCCAGTAAAAGGGTATCTTAACACAGACTGTACACGATAACGTGTTTTTATAACCATTCAAGATTCACCTACAATTCAACATAAAATTGGCCTCTGTGTATAATGCACACACTTAATAATTTAGTATTCATTTATTGTGTATAAATGTTGTGTTTGTAAGGCCCTTATACAGTAGGTATCTGGAAAAGAGTTACATATGTGCAGTTACATATATTCTGTGGTTTGTGGATAGTGAGGATTGTTTCTCCTCCTTCCCCTCTACAGTTTGTCCTTTCGGGGGGTATGTCTAGAAGAGGTGTGGTGTATTGTAGTGGCGTCTGCAGTGGTGAGATTTCAGCCTCAGCTATCTGCCATCTTAGTTTTCTGTTTATCTCTCCCCAGACAGGCCCTAGACACACAGGCCTCCCAGGCTCCACACACACACACACACACACACCACGCGTGCACATAAACACACACAGGCGCACACACACGCGCCCACACACACACACACACACACACACACACACACACACACACACACACACACACACACACACAGGCACACACACACACAGGCACACACACACACACACACACACACACACACACACACACACACACACACACACACACACACACACACACATACACACAGGCACACACACACACACACACACACACACACACACACACACACACACACACACACACACACACACACACACACACACACACACACACACACACAGGCACACACAAACACAGGCACACACACACACACACACACACACACACACACACACACACACACACACACACACACACACACACACACACAGGCACACACACACACAGGCACACACACACACACAGGCATTCCAGGCTACACACACATCCCCCACTGGATGATGAGGCCCAACCAATACAGAAGCAATTAAAGTCACACCTTATTTAGCTACACTTTTCAAATTTTCACTCTCTTCTCTTCTCATTTCCCTCTCCTCTCTTCTCATTTCCCTCTCCTCTCTTCTCCTTACCCTCTCCTCTCTTCTCATTACCCCCTCCTCTCTTCTCATTTCGCTCTCCTCTCTTCTCATTTCGCTCTCCTCTCTTCTCATTTCCCTCTCCTCTCTTCTCATTTCGCTCTCCTCTCTTCTCATTTCGCTCTCCTCTCTTCTCATTTCCCTCTCCTCTCTTCTCATTTCGCTCTCCTCTCTTCTCATTTCGCTCTCATCTCTTCTCATTTCACTCTCCTCTCTTCTCATTTCACTCTCCTCTCTTCTCATTTCACTCTCCTCTCTTCTCATTTCGCTCTCATCTCTTCTCATTTCGCTCTCCTCTCTTCTCATTTCGCTCTCATCTCTTCTCATTTCACTCTCCTCTCTTCTCATTTCACTCTCCTCTCTTCTCATTTCACTCTCCTCTCTTCTCATTACCCTCTCCTCTCTTCTCATTTCGCTCTCCTCTCTTCTCATTTCGCTCTCCTCTCTTCTCATTTCCCTCTCCTCTCTTCTCATTTCGCTCTCCTCTCTTCTCATTTCGCTCTCATCTCTTCTCATTTCACTCTCCTCTCTTCTCATTTCACTCTCCTCTCTTCTCATTTCCCTCTCCTCTCTTCTCATTTCCCTCTCCTCTCTTCTCATTTCGCTCTCCTCTCTTCTCATTTCGCTCTCATCTCTTCTCATTTCACTCTCCTCTCTTCTCATTTCACTCTCCTCTCTTCTCATTTCACTCTCCTCTCTTCTCATTTCGCTCTCATCTCTTCTCATTTCACTCTCCTCTCTTCTCATTACCCTCTCCTCTCTTCTCATTTCCCTCTCCTCTCTTCTCATTTCCCTCTCCTCTCTTCTCATTTCGCTCTCCTCTCTTCTCATTTCGCTCTCATCTCTTCTCATTTCACTCTCCTCTCTTCTCATTTCACTCTCCTCTCTTCTCATTTCGCTCTCATCTCTTCTCATTTCACTCTCCTCTCTTCTCATTTCCCTCTCCTCTCTTCTCATTTCCCTCTCCTCTCTTCTCATTACCCTCTCCTCTCTTCTCATTTCGCTCTCCTCTCTTTTCATTTCCCTCTCCTCTTTTTTCATTTCTCTCGCCTCTCTCCTAATTTTCTTCTCTTCCACTGGCTGTGTTGAATGCTGTCTTCCACTCACCTCCTTCGCATATCCGAACCAGGTGGTAGACATTCCAAAGGTCCAGCTTGTAAAAAATGGTGGCCCCCTGGAGAGGTTCAATTGCTGAGGAGAGGAGTGGTAGGGGGCAACGATTCATAATCATAATGTCATTCAGACCCCGGTTGTCAATGCACGGATGCAGGGTCTTGTCCTCCAGTAGCCAGAGACTCCTCTATGTATTCCTCCATGACCTTGGTCTCCGGCCCGGATAGTGAATATAGCCGACCATGGGGTGGTGTGGTGCCTGGGAGGAGATTAATGGCACAATCATAAGGAAGGTGTGGGGGAAGAGAAGTAGCACGTGCCTTACTGAAAACTTCCAGGAGGTCATGGTATTTAGTGGGAATGGCAGAGACATCCAAAGCCTTGCTAATGCCCTGAGGAGGGCGTCTCGGGGACGGCTCTGCTGCTTTAAGACAGTGGGAATGGCAAAATGGGCTCCAACCCAGGATGGAGCTCATGGTCCAGTCAATAACAGGGTTGTGTTTTTGGAGCCAGGAAAATCCAAAGACAACAGGAACATGGGGAGATGCAATGAGGAGGAACTGTATGGTCTCACTGTGGTTTCCTGAAACCTGTATATGAACTGGCACTGTACTATGGGTGACTCTTCCAATTGAGCGGCCGTCCAGTGCCCTTGCATCCATGGGGACAGAGAGGGGTTGAGTGGGAATACCAAGTTCAGAAACAATAGCAGCATCCATAAAACTTTCATCAGCCCCAGAGTCAATGAGCACTCAGAGAGACTTAGATTGGTCTCCCCAAAGCAAAAGCACAAAAAAGGAGTGCGGGTGATGGTAATTAGGGAACTCCCAGTCTGGCTCACCAGAGTACTTGTACCCACCAGAGACAATGGTTTCCTATATAATGTTGTCATGACGTGGCCCTCTTTGGGAACAGCAAGCACCATCCCCCTCTCTCTGCACCACCCCCCCTCTCTCTCTCTCACCACCTCTCTCTCTTCCCCCTATACCCAGGCTCTGTTAGGCAGGTCATAAACTCCTGGAGGAGTTTCTCTCCTCATGGCTAGAGTATAGAGAGAGTGAGTTTCACAGGAGAATCACAGAACTTGAGAACTGAACAATGTCCATGTTTTGGAGAATGTGTACACGGTCGGGGAAGAATCCAGCTAAGAACTGGTCCATTTTGTACAATTTTGTGAAACTCATGAGAGACAATAAAGCCACATTACTATAACTCTGTTTATACAAGAGTCTCAGTTGTGAGGCTTGCGTCTAATTGTTGTATAAAATGAATGAGTAAAGATGAAACTATTTGTGAAATTATGTAATGTGATTTTAAGCTGTTTAATGAAGGAAACTCGAATTCCCTTTGGAGTTTAACTAAATCATTGGCCCGCCCCATGAGCACAGACATTGATCTGGCGTCATGGGACAGCCCCTTTCTACTGTTACGAATATAATCCCCACTTGAAGGATTTCCTATCAGACCAGTTTACCTCGATTACCAGGAGAGGGCTAAGGTTTGAGACCAGACCAGTACCTCATCACAGTGGGAGCTAAGATTTGAGTAGATTGCTGAATCGCTTAACCATACCACGTGCTTAAACTCTGAGACTATGCCGGTTTAGCCCACTAGGGCAAATCCCCTATCATTTCCTTATAACCATATCTACTTTGTTTGTTTGTGTGTGCATTTCTGTGATTATTTAGTTAGTTAATAAATAAATGATTGAGACAATTGATGTATGGGTGACTCATAGTGAAGACTGGGTTCGTGGAGATAACCAACAATTTATGACGTTTGGAATGAGACTAACGTGAGGTAAAGAATAACTAATTAATTAGAAGACTAATTAATTAAAATATCTGAAGTTATATTAGGAAAATTAAAACTTTGTAATCTGAGTATTTTCCTTGGTGCCCCGACTTCCTAGTTAATTACATTTACCTGATTAGTTAATCACGTAATAATAATTACAGAGAATTGATTTGATAATCTAACAGTCTTCATTTTAATGATGCCAAAGACACGACAATGTCCTGCCCCTCCACAGTACAGACAACAGTTTGAACTTAGCCTACGTGAGCATTTCCCAACCGATAACCCGTTGTTGATGATTCTCGGGGAACCTCGGGTGTTTTCGGCTCTCCTCGGAAATATACACTTTGGGGATTTCCAGATTCCTTAGGACGAGTGCCATCATCAGACTAACGAGTGTTCCCGAGGCCCGACCTCCTCTCATACCGGTGTTCTCATTGGCGGCCATCAATCCTAATCAAAAGGGCGATAAGGGAATCGAGGTCCAGTGGTATTTCCCGAGCTGCGAGCTCGTCCTTTATCCCCTCCGACAGTCCATAGAGTAAGGTGTCGGACAGAGCCTCCGGATTCCAGGAACTCTCAGCGGCCGATGTGCGAAAATCTACTGCGTAGTCTGCCACACTACGGGAGTTCTAATGTACCTTCGAGCCGCCTCCCTCCCGGGCACCAGAGAATCGAAAACCTTCCTCAAGTCTGAGATGAATTCCTCCAAGCTTTGGCACACAGCAGATTGCTGCTCCCACACAGCAGTTGCCCAGGAGAGTGCTCTTCCAGACATTAGCGTGATTATATACGCTATCCTCGATCGGTCCGACCGGAATGAAGAGTGCTGGAGTTTGAAGATGAGAGAGCACTGGGAAAGGATCGCCCGGCAGGTACCATAATTGCCTGTATAACGTTCCGGAGGAGGTAAGCGCGGCTCTCGGGGAGCCGGGGTAGGTTGAACCAAACCACCACTAGTAGGAAGGTTACTGGGTGGTTGGGAGGTCTCAGATGTGGCGTGCTGCCTATGAGCTAATTCACTGATTTGCTCCATTATCGCCTTGAACCCTTGGTCATGGCGTTCCGTCAGGGAACGAAGCCCTTCCAAAAGGTCCTGAAGTACCTCCTCATGCCTCCCAATGGTGGCTCCCTGCAGGGAGACAATGTGACGGAGCTGGTCCAAGTCTGCTGGGTCTGTCATGGCCAGTTCGTACTATAAGGGCACAAGGCGAGACCCAAATGCAGACACGGGAGGGAGATAGTAGAGCTCCGATATTTATTATAACAAAGGGAATAGGCAAAGGCAGGTCGGGGACAGGCGAGAGTTCATTAACCAGGTCATTGTCCAAACAGTACTAGATGATAGGCAGTCTCGAGGTCAGGCCAGGCAGGGGTCAGAAACCAGATCCGAGTCCAAAAACAGTACAGGGTGGTATAGGTAGTCAGAACAGGCAGAGTGGTCAGGCAGGCGGGTTCAGAGTCAGGACAGGCAAGGGTCGAAACCAGGAGGACTAGAAACAAACAGAGACTGGGAAAAATAGGAGCAAGGAAGAATGCTGGTTGACTTGGCAAACAAGACAAACTGGCACAGAGAGACAGGAAACACAGGGATAATAAGGGACACCTGGAGGTGGTGGGGACAATCAAAAGGACAGGGGAACCTGATCAGGGTGTGACAGGGAAAAGGGTGTCTTGTGGGATGCAGCTATAATCTCCATGCTTTCCCCCCACATAATGTTGTATTGTTCTTCTGTTGGTTATTTAAATCATGTTATTTGGAGAGTTAATTAATGGTAATATCTTGCCATCTATTGCTCTCTGATTCTCACTCCTGTTGGGATGTCAAGCAGGTGGGTGTCTGTGGGGTTGCTGTCAGAGAGCAGTGGAATGGCTTTGGAATATTCATTTGAAAAGGCTCATGATCATCACTGCCATAGTATGGGATGGATTGGTAGGTGGGTGGGTGGGTGGGCAACAAGATCTCATGGTTTTACCCGTTTTACTTCAGAGTCCAACATTTGTCCACGTTTTTCCAAACGTCAAATTTCAAAGTTGCTCTAAACGTCACATTCATTCACACATTCACATTCATTACAAATGGTTAGGCTACGTTTTTGGCATTCATTTCAAATCCTTAGGTTAAGGTTAGGCATTCATTTCAAATCCTTAGGTTAAGTTTAGGCATTCATTCCAAATGTTTAGGTTATGTTTTTGGCATTCATCCCACATGGTTAGGTTATGTTTTTGGCATTCATCCCAAATGATTAGGTTAGGTTTAGACATTCATTCCAAATGCTTAGGTTAAGGTTAGGAATTCATTACAAATGGTTAGGTTAAGGTTAGGCATTCATTACAAATGGTTAGGTTAAGTTTAGGCATTCATTTCAAATCCTTAGGATAAGTTTAGGCATTCATTACAAATGGTTAGGTTACGTTTAGGCATTCATTACAAATGGTTAGGTTAAGTTTAGGCATTCATTACAAATGGTTAGGTTAAGTTCAGGCATTCGGGTTTGGAACAGGGTAAAAAAAAGACAAATAAAAGTGCCTACTGGGCCTACTGGGGTTGAACACGCAACACTCTGAGCCATCACTACTCTGTAAGATCCACCGAAGTGCTGACACACACACACACACACACACACACACACACAATGCACGATAACATGATTAGCATACAATACACAAATTCACACACTATTACACACACCTCCAGTAGGTGATGAGTAATTATACAGATGTGTCCAGGGTGTAAAGTGTTACGTGCTAGTCTACTGTATGAGTAAACTCTGCTGACTGACCTAAACCTCAGGGGTCCTCTTCAAAGGCTTCGGTTCAAACAGCAGCTATTAAAGGCTTATTAGGAGCTGTGTTGCTTAAGTGTGTGTGTGTGTGTGTGTGTGTGTGTGTGTGTGTGTGTGTGTGTGTGTGTGTGTGTGTGTGTGTGTGTGTGTGTGTGTGTGTGTGTGTGTGTGTGTGTGTGTGTGTGTGTGCGTGCGTGCGTGCGTGCGTGCGTGTCTGTGTGTGAGTGTGTGTGTGTGTGTGTGTGTGTGTGTGTGTGTGTGTGTGTGTGTGTGTGTGTGTGTGTGTGTGTGCGTGCATGCATGTTTAGACACAGAGAGGTGGGAGAGTGAGAAACTCGCAATGCAAATACATTCCTCCAACTAATTATCCTTGATGATAACAAGTGAATCTCGGAAGCCTGGCTTTGGTTGTGGAAGACAACAGGAAATGATATTCCTCTCAGTAGCTACCTGTGTGATGCCCTATTCTTCACAGTTCCTGGGAAAAGAATACAGGGCATTCGTCCCAAATGGCACCATATTCCCTATATAGTGCATTACTTTTGACCAGAGTCATATGGGCCCTGTTCTAAAGTAGTGCACTAAATATGTAATAGGGTGCCATTTGGGACACACTCAGTGTCGCCATGGTTCCGATTGCTGTGTCAACAGTCATGGTGTTACCATGGTGTTATCAGTCACCGTGTCACGCCCCCACTCAAGTCCCAATTACGCCCTGACGGTGTAGCAATTTGAGGGACAGGTTGAGGGACAGGTTGAGGGACGCTGTGTCAGTGTCTGTCAGAGTTGGACTGATCCCATGGAGTGTTAGATTACAGAGCTCCTGCCTGAATCCCAAATACTGGTTGCATCCCAAATGGCAACCTATTCCCTATATAGTGCATGAAATAGGGAATAAGCCCTGGTCAAAATTATTGCACTATAAAGGGAACAGGATGTCATTTGGGACTCAGAAACAGCCATGGCTCTCTCTCTCTCTCTCAGTGCATCTCTAAGACATGTTGCAGTGGGTGGCCTGAGCTCTCACAAGCCTTTTCCTTTTACTACTGGAATCAATCTCTTCCCATTAGAGAACAGTACACAGCCTATGTGGGAGGCGCTTGTTGCTTTTATTGGTGAATGGCTGTGTGAATGTTCTCCCTGCTCCTCCAAAATATCTCTTTGTTGAACTTCCTTTCTCATCTGAGTTCTGTGGCTGTACACCTGTCACCTATTGACTGTCTTCAATGAGTAACCACACACACACACAAGCACATACACATACACCTCTCCCCCCACCATCTCCATCTTGTCCCCTTCTCTCTGCCCCTGACATAATGACTTGTTGGCGCTCTTAATTTGCCAGAGAGGGAGATCTTATTAAGAGCATGTAATTCCCCCTGGGGTTCTCTGGCATCTCCTTGATTAAAGTGGAGTTGAGGGGTGGGGGGAGGGAGGGGCGGAGGGAGGAGGATGGCGGGAAGAATGAGGAGGAAAGAGGCGGCTGCTGGAAATATCACGAGGGGGAAAGTAAAGGTGTGTTCTCCTTGTTTTAAATCTCTCCCTACCTCCCTGCCCACCACTCTCTCGCCCTCTGTTCCCGAGCCACAGAACACCAGATTTGTCATTAATTAAACCACTGCTAGCCTGGGGCCAGAGCTGGCAAGGGGCTTCATGCTCTTCAATTAGGTGGTTCACTGTTAGATATGTGGGTATAGGGGATATGTCCCCATAATACTGCCATGGGAAATGTAGTCGAACAGAATTGTGGTCAACATATCCCCAATTGCTGTTGTTTATATCTCAGTTATGTGTGCAACCGATGTACTATTGAAGTAAATTATATATATATTAATATTTTTTTGGCTTCTGTGGTTCGCAGAATGGTGCAGGTATATACAGTGCATTCGGAAAGAATTCACACCCCTTGACTTTTTGTTACGTTACAGCATTATTCTAAAATTGATTAAATCGTTTTTCCCCCTCATCAATCTACACACAATACCCCATAATGACATCACAATACCCCATAATGACAAAGCAAAAATAGATTTGTAGAAATGTTTGCAAATGTGTAAAAAAATAAGAATATCACATTTACATAAGGATTCAGACGCTTTTTGCAGCCTTTTTGTAGCAATTATAGCCTTGAGTCTTCTTCGCTATCACTCTACAAGCTTGGCACACCTGTATTTGGGGAGTTTCTCCCATTCTTCTCTGCAGATTCTCTCAAGCTCTGTCAGGGAGGATGGGGAGTGTTGCTGTACAGCTATTTTCAGATCTCTCCAGAGATTTTTGATCGGGTTTAAGTCTGGGCTCTGATTGGGCCACTCAAGGACATTCAAAGACTTGTCCCAAAGCCACTCCTGCGTTATCTTGGTTGTGTGCTTAGTGTCATTGTACTGTTGGAAGGTGAATATTCACCGCAGTCTGAGGTCCTGAGTGCTCTGGAACAGGTTTTCATCAAGGATCTCTCTGTACTTTGCTCTGTTCATCTTTCCCTCGATCATGACCAGTCTCCCAGTCCCTGATGCTGAAAACCATCCCCATAGCATGATGCTGCCACCACTAGGGCTGTTTGCTGTGACCATTTTACCGTCACACCGGCGGTCACGAAGTCATGAAGGCAGTCAAATTCCATGTGACCGTTTAGTTACGGTAATTAGGCTTCTCCAAGCTCTGATGCTGCTCATGGTCATTAGTAGCCTACCAAACGTGCTAACTGCCTGGTACTCAGCACTCTATTGTCCCTCTCATCACTCTGACATCAATACAAATGTAGTTGAAAATCTAATTAAACACTTCATGAGAGCCATGAGCTCATGTTGTGCTACATTTTTATAGGTTATGATTTCATGAAAAATACAGAGTGATGGCCTCTATTAAAAATAGGATGATCCCATCAGCTTTCTATAGACTAGGCCTACTATATTTATTTCACAACTTTCCTAATATTAAGCACATTGCTTCTCTTTACAACAGGAGTATAGCCTACCTGGCTGGCATGAAAATGAACCACGGGAAAATCGTCCTCCATTCGTATTTAAGTGCGTCAATTTTTTCCTGCTGTCCCTGATTCGAGACAGGTGTATGATAATGGTCCATTCTAAATCAAAACAAATTTCACACATATATTATTTAGTGTATGTAAAGACTAAATGAAATGATGGGTGACAATATTAGCCTCTCACTCGTGAATTATGACCAGCATAAGAAACTGCCTTTTGCAACTTTTTTTAATCATTGTTGCACACCTCATGTAGCCTAGCCCATAGGCCTATATGTTTTGATAAGGTTTGTATCGCAACTAAAGTGGCCAAATCATTTCTTCAAATGAAGCACATTAATCCGCTTTACAAGGTGTTTAGAGCCTAACTAGCAACCAAATAAGCAGCACGTGTGGGGAAGATAATTGTGCACCTTTATAATAAAAGCATTACATGCATAATCACATTTGCGATCCCTTTTGATAATGGTGTTTTCCCGCTATAAAAATAGGTACTTGAAGCCTTGGTTTTTGCTCTGACATGCACTGTCAACTGTGGGTGTGTGCCTTTCCATATCATGTCCAATCAACTGAATTTACCACAGGTGGACTCCAATCCACGGGGCGGCAGGGTAGCCTAGTGGTTAGAGCGTTGGACTAGTAACCGGAAGGTTGCAAGTTCAAACCCCCGAGCTGACAAGGTACAAATCTGTCGTTCTGCCCCTGAACAGGTAGTCAACCAACTGTTCCTAGTCATTGAAAATAAGAATTTGTTCTTAACTGACTTGCCTGGTTAAAAAAATCATATATATATTTTTTTTAATCAAGTTGTAGAAACGTCTCAAGGATGATCAATGGAAACAGGATGCACCTGAGCTCAAATTTGAGTCTCATAGCAAAGGGTCTGAATACTTATGTAAATAAGGTACTCCTATTTTTTTTATTTTAATACAATTTTCATTTAATCCATATTAGAATAAGGCTGTAACATAACAAAATGTGGAAAAGGGGAAGGAGTCTGCACTGTACCTACTGCAAAATGGTAAGAGGATAATCTTGTTCGGCAGTAAAACTTTCCAGTCATACACACCAGCGTCTTATTATGTCCCCAATATCCCCCCCCCCCCCCCCCCCCCCAGCCACAGATTCTCTGGGAAAATCCTAAGTGGTAACCGATACCCATCTGGTATCTGGGATCGTCTGAGCGACCTGTCCTGAGTGGCAAATTATACCCATCTGGGATCGTCTGAGCAACCTGTCCTGAGCGGCAAATTATACCCAACTGGGATCGTCTGAGCGACCTGTCAGCCCTTATAGACACTCAGTAGAGAGGTCCCATCTGCCTGCAGTAACCAAGAGAGCAGCATACATAGAAATATTATTACTAGAATGTACATTCTCATTGAAGTCAATGTTCTGTGATTCTGTAATTCTATATTTATTTGGCAGCACAACAACTCAGAGCTCATTATCAGGGGAATTCTCTCTCTGTCTGTCTGGACGGAGCATGGCTGGCTGGCTCCTGGCTCATTTCCCAACATGTAAACAGCACCACGAGAGCTGCTGCTTAATGATGGGTCCATGTGGTGACAGGTGCTTTTCTGCACCTGACACGCACAAACCAAACTAATCTTAACTTAAACCTGACATGTGTCTTTCAGACATTACAGAATGACTCACAACCAGCCCCCCCTCTCCCCTCTCTTTCATTCTCTCTGGCCACCCATCACCAGTGCACTTTTTCTTTCAGGGCATTCCATCAATTGAGGGGAGACGATGCTGACTGTGTTGACTTGTAGACCTGAATGTTCCTGTGTCTGACTGTCAAAATGAGGCTGATAGGGTATCAGAATAGGTCATTAAGTAGCAGTAGCCATCAGGGGGGACAGGGATACACACTGGCATCACCAAGTCTGCCCCCATGGCCTATCAAAGAGCTCTGTACATGATCTGGGCCTCTATTCTCGTACTGTAGCTAGGGGAGCAGAGGCCTCTTTAGACACTCAGCCTCATACATGTACATCTCCTGTAGCTCTGTGTGTCTTTACCATCCTCCACCCCCAACCCCCATCCAAGTCCCTCCTCCGTCCCCCCGGCCTGTCTTCATCTGGGCTGATCGTGTTTCTGTGTGCTCTGTACTAAGCAGGCTGGTGCATTACATGAGGAATGTGTGGCTGTAGCTGGTGCCAAACACCTTGTCATAGCATTACTGTAGAGAACAATAGTCTCAGTGTGGAGAGGCTCTGCTCCTCTCTCTCGCAACATGCCCTGGGCATCACGGCTCAACCACCAGCCGTTACACTTAGGTCAGACTTTGGCTGGTGCAGTGGGTTTGGTCAGAAAACGTAGTACTCAATCTAGGGAATAGGGTGCCATTTCAGACACTGCTTCTCTCTCTCTCAGATAGTTTTTAACCAACCAACCAGCACTCACCTGACTCAACATGGCTGTGGGTCAGTGTGCAGTGACAAGGGTGGCATTTGCTGGCAGTTTGGGGAGTATCGCTGACGTGTCTCGTTTGGGATGACAAAGTAGTATCTGCATGACAAAGCCATCATTGTAGCTAAGTTATGTGTAGTCACAAAAGGGAGAGTTCTAAGTTACCATCCATCATGGTTCTGCATTATACTGTTATACTGTTCAAATACTACAGTTAACCGTTCCATTAAATATTGTTTACCATTTGGCATATTTGTTTTCCTGCAAAGCAGACCTTCAGTATTCCCTTAAGACGATGACAGTAAAGGAACCTATGGGATTACATGCTGAGGCATGTGAAATCCTTCTCTCTCTCCCAGGTATGGAGTGGGAGCAGAGACAGAGATGGCAAGACAACAGGAATGGGAATTGACAGTTAAGTCATTTACAATGGCATGCTAAGAAGTTTTGGTTACCCTACCCTATTGATAAAGAGATGATGGAGGGCAAGTTGACAGCAGTTTGTCTCCGTCCCAAATGGCCCCCTATTCCGTATATAGTGCACTACTTTTAACCAGACCCATATGGGCCCAGGGCAAAAATAGTCCACTAAATAGGGAATAGGGTGCCATTTGGGACAACGCAGGTTGAGTGACAGGGGCAGACAAACATGACATGTCTGTACACCATCACTCGTGTGTGTAAATAGCTTCTGACTGACAGACTATCAGCTGCTTCACAATGGCAGCTCTCATTCTATAGAGAGATTAGCTGGGTGGGAAACTACAATCCTCAATTTGAAGAATTCCTTCCAAGATAGTGGGTAGATTAGGTGGGGTACCTTTTCCAAAGAATAGGTAATCCTAGCCTGGTTAATGCTGTACTCACTATTGTTTCACTTGTAAGCACAGCTTTCAGTCTGCTTTAACTAGGCTATAGTGATATTCCTCCTTAGAAATACATTACTGGGTAGCTATTAGTGAACATACCATTTATGATAGTAACAAATCTCAGGCATTCATATCCAGTGTCAAGCTGACAGGAAAATACAACACTTCCATGAGCAACAACAAGTCTGCCATTCATCTTTTGTGGTAGAGAATGCTACTAATGCAATCCTGGTAGTTAGCCATGACTGTCATCTGAGATCTGATGGAGCTTATATAATTACTGGATAACTCAAGTGTTTTCTTCACTCCCTTTCTTTTTTAGAAATATAGCATAGTTTGTCACAGACCATTCAGAATCAACAAACTAAGGGCTCTAAAAGAGAATGAATTCACTGAGCTGCTCTTGGGAGAGTGACACTTGCCAAGACAGGAGAGAGAGCCAGCATGAGAGACAGACAGACAGACAGACAGACAGACAGACAGACAGACAGACAGACAGACAGACAGACAGACAGACAGACAGACAGACAGACAGACAGACAGACAGACAGACAGACAGACAGACAGACAGACAGACAGACAGACAGACAGACAGACAGACAGACAGACAGACAGACAGACAGACAGACAGACAGACAGACAGACAGAAAGACAGAGAGACAGAGAGACAGACAGACAGACAGACAGACAGACAGACAGACAGACAGACAGACAGACAGACAGACAGAGAGAGAGAGAGAGAGAGAGAGAGAGAGAGAGAGAGAGAGAGAGAGACTTATAAGATGGTCCCCTTGTAGTTTTTTTTATGGGAACATCCCCACCTTCCCTTGGGGTACTAGTCTGCCATCTCTTAATGTGACACTGAACAGACAAAGACGCACATGGGCGAACGGTTCCTCATGGCATCCTCGCCAGATGACAATGCACTTCCTCCACAGTGTGAATAGAGATGACAACAAATGGTTAAGCTCCAACTCTTATTATGTGAGGATGGAGAGAAGAGCCTGTTCTTGCCTCAGTCAGAGCCCAGCGAGGGAGCAGCACTGATAGGCTAGGTGTTTCCCAGGGACAATCAGCCAGCCAGTCAGCCAGCTGCCCAGGCCACAATCCCAATCAGCCAGCCGCCCAGTCAACCCCTTTCTTCAGTCCCCTGGGTTATTTTGACAGGCTCAGTGTTTCCCAAAGCCAGCCCACCTGCCAGCCAGCCAGCCAGCCAACCTGCTTAACAGCCCAACTAGCCAACCCCTCCTCAGATTCCTCTGGGTTATTTCTCTCTGTCTCCACTGGATCCTCCCTCCCTTTCACAGCCAGTCTTAAGCTCTTAATTAAAGGATTTCCCAGTGTCTCACTGTACTCTTCTGTACTGTTCCAACTCTCTCGGAGCCAGACATTTGCGTCATTGTGTATGTTCTAAATGCCAATCGGTTCCTTTTATGGTGCACTACCTTTGACCAGGGCCCCTAGGGTTCTTGTAAAAAAGTAGTGCACTATAAAGGAAATAGGATGATATTTGGGATGTACATATTGTCCTCAGATGGTACAGCACATCTTTTGGACATTTTCTCACATTATGGTGAAAGATCTTACAGAATCATGCATAGATCATGAGTGTTAAACATCTACTCCTGAATAGATTGTCTCGATGTTGGTTATGTCACTAGTACTGCACAAGCATATGTATCTGCACTTCACTGTATGTGTGAGTGTGATGCTTTTGGTCACAGTGAATATCAACAAGTCTGGATGCATCCCAAAGAAACTAAATTCCCTTTATAGTACACATCCTCTGTCTCCTCATGGTGCCAGAGAGAATGATTGGGTATCTGTACCAATAGACACCATTCTCCTAATAAATTACCCTTCTACACTCCTTGCTGTTGCCCATAAGAAAAAAACTGGAACGCGTCTCATAAGATCACATTTTCATTTTTAGTTTCATGTTATCATATGTTGCTTTACCTGTTGTCACATGTTATCACATTAACTTCACATAAGATCACATTTCACATGTTTAAATGTGAAATTCATGTGGTTTTTCTGTAAGGGTGACTCTCTCCTCTGCAGTACCTGTCATTGACAGAATCACAAACGTCTCCATCTCTCACGTTGTCAGGTTACTGTCAGACAAGTCTAACAACACGTAGTGGGCTACGTCCCTAATGATACCATTTTCCCTTTATAGTGCACTACTTTTGACCAGGGCCTATACTGCACTATGGGGAATAGGGTGCGATTTGGGACGTAGGTAGTGTTGTCACATCACCTTACTCATCGATACAGGCTTGGCTGCTGGCAGTTGCGGTCGCAGATGTCTTTTGCAGTGTCACCGATGCAGCAAGTGTTGTTCTCTAATGTACTCTAGCTTGTCCCGTTGAAGGCCGTTCATTACTGTACCTGTGACACAGAGAACTTGGCAAAGGGACAGGATTCAATTGACAATACTGTTTCTGAACAAGTAACGTTTTTATTTCAACAGCAGCAACAGGCAAATCCAACAGGTTTAGATAAAAACATCAAGCCTGGTACAGATTCTGGTCCTATCTTCACTAGTTTTCTGGGATCAATTATTTCAAGGTCCTTCCAATGTATTTCCTTGCTTTCTAGAGCACCTGGAGATGGGGTATCTTTCCCCTTTCCACACACGATGGAAAAGAAGGGAAGCATGGAATGGGATTTCAGGCATTGATTTGATTACATTTTCATCCGTAATTTGGCAGTCTGGCTTTTGACCACACTTACCCCTGCAGATAGTCGGAGCAGGGCCCTCTCTCTATCTGAATGCAATCCGGCCTGAGTGAAATTGCGTCTCACACTCTCCACAGATCCATGACGAGAAATTCCGTAGGTGGATTAGTCCCGCCTTGGCCTAGCGATATTTACATTAGGGCTGGATTTCACAGCGTTTTAAAGGTGACCACCTCATCGCAGCTCAAGGTTGTGGGATGCACAGGCCAATCAACAAGGAGAGCACAGACCCTGACTGCCGGGGTGGTCTCATATCTCAAGATGTGATAGAAGGAGTCACTGGCTCTGTGTGTATGTGTATGTGTGTGTGCGTGCGTGCATGCATGCATTGGATGACTGGTGCATTAGCTCAGTATTTCTCAACCTTTTTATACCATAGTTTCTCACAGCAGGAAAGTCATCCTGCAGCATCAGGCAATGTGAATTATTTTATGGATTATCATGAATGGACATTTTTGTAAGGGTTGATAAATTGTTTTTTTTAGGGCAAATCAACTCTGAATTTTAAAGTGGAAATTACAAACTTTAGAAGCCCTTTTAAACTACAGAGACACTACAAGTATGCATTTCCTGCAACAACAGGGTGATCAAATGAAGATGGGGCATCTTTTTATATCATATATATACTCATCACAACTCTTTCTCTGTCTTTCCAGAGGACCAGATCCCTCATGGGTTCCCCACCATAGACATGGGTCCCCAGCTGAAGGTGGTGGAGAAGACCAGGACAGCCACCATGCTGTGTGCTGCCAGTGGCAACCCTGACCCAGAGATCTCCTGGTTCAAAGACTTCCTCCCTGTAGATATCAACAGCAGCAACGGTCGAATCAAACAGCTCCGCTCAGGTACAGAGTCTCTGCACGGTCAACACATACTGTGCTAAAAAATTGCAGTACAAATTCTGCTGTTCTGCCACGCGTGTAATGATGTCCGAGGGGAATAAACAGTGGTTGTTGTTTGTAGTAGCTTATTTGTTGTTGTAATATCGAAAACGGACGTGGCACCGCGTAGGATTCCAGCTTTAAAGATGTCAATAAGTGTTTTCTATTACATTTGACTGAATTAAGCTCCGTAATTACCTCAGCGGCTCCTCAGAGGGAATACTGCTGTGTTCTGTGCCTATGTTGCCTACTACAATAGGTTCAGGCAGCCATTAATCTTAACATTATAACTAACTAGGAGGCTCAGAACAACTCAGAAAGGTGGCCTGGATCCAAGCACCAATGACAACCGCTCAGAGCAAACCATTTGTCCATCCTCTATCACGTTATTTAGTAAAAGGAGCCACAACGATGCTGTCCAGCTGTGCACAGCATTACCTTAGTGATTGGGCTATTCCCTTTTCTACCGTCACTTTTGAGGAAAACATTTCATGGCCAACAGTTATTCCAACAGTACCGTTAGCCAGTAATGTGGCTGCCAAGCGGTGAACTTGCATTATCAATGTGCCATAGGAC
This sequence comes from Oncorhynchus kisutch, assembly GCF_002021735.2. Lineage (NCBI taxonomy): Eukaryota > Metazoa > Chordata > Actinopteri > Salmoniformes > Salmonidae > Oncorhynchus > Oncorhynchus kisutch. Next base: position 20,784,629 of record NC_034186.2, on the reverse strand, counting down.
TTTATTTATGCAAATGTTGGAGTCTGGGTCCCTACTCCCTAAACCCTTAGCCCCAGTGTTACCTCCAAAAGCATTCCAGCTAGGCTTCAACTCTTGAACCCCTGGCAGCATAGAATATAATGTAGAAACTAGAGGCTTCCCCTCTGAACAGAGACACAGAGAAAGGAAAGGCTGAGAGACAGGCTATAGGATATCTCTGGTGTGTGTTGCAAATGACACCCTATTCCTTATAGTGCATTATAGGGCTCTGGTCAAAAGTATTACACTATAAAGGAAATAGGATGCAATTTGGGACACAGTCTATATGTAGCTTTGAAGCCTGTGGAAGCTGGAGGATTTTCCCCGGCAGGCCTCAGTTGCAGGGCCTCCGGTGAAGGACAGATCCTCCAACCATGCATTATTAACATGACAGCACTGCAATTTGGTTCAATTTGGTTCATAGCGCTGGCTTGCCTTTCTCCTCACACATAGCTTGACTCCCAAATGGCACCCTATTCCTTTTATACTGCACTAATTTTGACCAGAGCCCTATGCTCCACTATATAGGGATAGGGTGCTATTTGGGAAACATCCATAGTCCCACTGCAGTCAACCGCAGATGGGCATATGTATTTTTTCTGTTCGTTTTTTTAAGTGCTGCCCGGTGGTTAATTGTCTGTCAGAGGAACCGAGTAAAATACAGCTGCACTAGTGCCATGCCATCAACTTGACATTCAAGCAATTTATTTGTTCCAATACAATTCATTATGCGCTAGTGAGATTACATTTGCTCATAAATTAGTATCCCTATTACAGGACCTTTATCCATCAAGGAATGCTAATAGCTCCATATTTCAATTTAAGATCTTTGCACTGCTGGCAAATGAAAGACAGTCTGTGTCCTTTGTATGGAATGGAGCTCAATCCCCCATCTACCAAGGCTGAGTCCTTAATGGAGCTCAGAGCTCAATCCCCCCTCTACCAAGGCTGAGTCCTTAATGGACCTCAGAGCTCAATGCTCCCTCTACTATGGCTGAGTCCTTAATTGAGCGCAGAGCTCAATCCCCCTCTACCAACGCTGAGTCCTTAATGGAGCTCAGAGCTCTATCCCCCAGCTACAAAGGCTGAGTCCTTAATGGGGCTCAGAGCTCCATCCCCCCGATACCAAAGCTGAGTCCTTAATGGAGCCCAGAGCTCTATCCCCCTTTACCAAGGCTGAGTCCTTAATGGAGCTCAGAGCTCTATCCCCTGTCTACCAACGCTTAGTCCTTAATGGAGCTCAGAGCTCTATCCCCCCTCTACCAAGGCTGAGTCCTTAATGGAGCTCAGAGCTCTATCCCCCGTCTACCAAGGCTGAGTCCTTAATGGAGCTCAGAGCTCTATCCCCCCTCTACCAAGGCTGAGTCCTTAATGGAGCTCAGAGCTCTATCCCCCGTCTACCAAGGCTGAGTCCTTAATGGAGCTCAGAGCTCTATCCCCCAGCTATAAAGGCTGAGTCCTTAATGGGGCTCAGAGCTCCATCCCCCTCTACCAATGCTGAGTCCTTAATGGAGCCCAGAGCTCTATCCCCCTTTACCAAGGCTGAGTCCTTAATGGAGCTCAGAGCTCTATCCCCATCTACCAAGGCTGAGTCCTTAATGGAGCTCAGAGCTCTATCCCCCCTCTACCAAGGCTGAGTCCTTAATGGAGCTCAGAGCTCTATCCCCCCTCTACCAAGGCTGAGTCCTTAATGGAGCTCATAACTCTATCCCCCCCTACCAAGGCTGATACCAACTTTCAATCACTTAGATCATGTATTTTCAGGCAGCGATATATCAGGAAGCAACTGCTCTCTATCCCTCTTGATCGCACAATCTTCTGTCTTCTCTCTCTGTGTCTGCCCCACATTAACCTAACATAGCAGGCATAAAAAAGGAACACACAGACTGGACAAGTAGACGCGCAAAGTTAATTACCTCAATTTCTGCGCTAAACTATGTCAAATAATGGCCTGTTGGAGACTACAACTCCCTACTACACAATTCGGGCTTGATCTGATTTATCTCTAGAGAAACTGCGCAATATGCGCATTGAGCTCAAAGAAAAAAAATGGAACGAAATGGAATTCAAAGTTGAACCGACATCCGACAATTAGTTGTTTAGAAACAGAAAATATCAGACATTTAGCTTAATCACTCAGCACTACCCCATTCCCTATATAGTGCACTACTTTTTTCTAGGGCCCATATGCCTCATTTCAAAAGTAGTATACTATGTTGGGAATGTAGTGCTATTTGGGACAACATGTCATTGTCTCCTGGTAATTATCGATAGGCTAGTCCAACTAGTCAGTCTGGCACCAGACAACAATACAGGCCAAACGATAAGCAAACAGACCTCCTCTGCTGGCCTGAGGATCTGATAGGGAGGAAGGAGAGGGGTGGGAGAGGAGGAGTAGTGTCTCTAGACCTGGCTAAACCGCTTTCATTTTCCGGTAAATAGCAGGCCATGGCTCTGTATGTGGTGCAGTCACTCAAACGCTCCTGGGTCCTCCTGACTCAACATGGTTGTGTCCCAAATGACACCCTGTTCCCATTATAGTGCACTACTTTTGACCGAAGCCCTATGGTCTCTGGTCAAATGTAGCACACTGTAGAGGGAACAGAGTGCCATCTGGGACACAACCCAGGTGATTGGTGATTCTCTCCACTGAAGCCTGCTATAGCAGTAACATAATTAACTGAGTTTAATATGCCACCCTTTAATTGTTATGAATATGTATATGGTTAACAACGACATGATAAAATGTGTTAAATATATACAGTAGTATTATGTCCTTGCGAAGGCAGAGCATGGACTGCTTAAATCCAAGGTAAAAACCTATTTCTGTGCATTAATCCCAATGTATTTCTCCAACATATAGGAACATGAATACCTGCCTACTGTATCCAGGACATTGCGAAAACATAATAAAGCTCTATTATTTTTCACAATTTGCCTAGAATATACTGCCCTGAAATCCGCCATGGACAAAGCCTGTGATATCCATAATGAACCTAAACCAACTTGGGCTCAGTACATGGAGGCTGTATGTCTGTCCAGGCAGGTCTCAGCGTAGACCCAGTCCTCTTTAAGCTGCTGATGACCTCATCAACATGGGACACACAGCTTTTAGGGGGCTTTCCGTCCTCTCAACCTCTCCTCCACCTCTATGCTCCTGTTTAATGTGTGGATGGTGGTTTTGAGTCATTATCCAGATCGGGTGTATCTGTATAGTAACCAAACCGACTCCTCCAACATTTGTCGCATATGACTAGATATGCCCAAATGACCCCGTACTAACAACTACAGGAATATGAATTACTGAATGCAACCAATTATTTGTAAGGCAAGATAATCAGCTAGTTAGGGGGTGGTGCACAAAATATAATAATTGATACACATGTATTTTACATGGGCCATTTGATACACATAGTTAAACATGTATTGTAACTGAAATAACTAGTCATATTAGAATGAATCGTTATGCTAATAAGCAGCAATATCATAAGTTAGCCTACTGTATTCAGGGCACATGTTTCTTAGTATTGCATCAGATGCTGTATGTAACCTGTGTTTCTGCTAGCCTCATTACAACAGGAAGCTGAACACCCCCAGATCAGTTAGATTGTCTAGACGTAGTCTCTAGAGATTATCAGAATGCTTAAGGTACCAGTCAGAAACAGACCCATTTTGGTTGAACGGAGGGTCAGACCATTCAAGACTGAATGTGATGACCAGGTGTTAACACAAACAAGCAGGCGGAGAGAATAAGTAGCTTTGTGATCATAGCAGACTGACAGCTCAGTAGCACAAATAGCCAGGTGTATAGCACAAACAACCAAGGGAAGGAAACAAATAGCCAGACAAACACAGCATTAAGAGTCAGGATTATAGCACACCTACATCTAAAACACATAGCCTCCAGGTGTGTTGTATAAACAGGCAAGTTCAGAGCAAAAGTAGTCACATGTATTAAGATAATAGGCATTCGGAACAATAGCTCTGTATTAAGTAGGTGTTAGTTACCACTCTGGTACGCTCACACCACATAACAGAACACATAACACACCACATAACAGAACACATAACACACCACATAACAGAACACATAACACACCACATAACAGAACACATAACACACCACATAACAGAACACATAACACACCACATAACACACCACATAACAGAACACATAACACACCACATAACACACCACATAACAGAACACATAACACACCACATAACAGAACACATAACACACCACATAACACACCACATAACACACCACATAACAGAACACATAACACACCACATAACACACCACATAACAGAACACATAACACACCACATAACAGAACACATAACACACCACATAACACACCACATAACAGAACACATAACACACCACATAACACACCACATAACAGAACACATAACACACCACATAACACACCACATAACACACCACATAACAGAACACATAACACACCACATAACAGAACACATAACACACCACATAACACACCACATAACAGAACACATAACACACCACATAACAGAACACATAACACACCACATAACAGAACACATAACACACCACATAACACACCACATAACAGAACACATAACACACCACATAACACACCACATAACAGAACACATAACACACCACATAACACACCACATAACAGAACACATAACACACCACATAACACACCACATAACAGAACACATAACACACCACATAACACACCACATAACAGAACACATAACACACCACATAACAGAACACATAACAGAACACATAACAGAACACATAACACACCACATAACAGAACACATAACACACCACATAACAGAACACATAACACACCACATAACAGAACACATAACAGAACACATAACACACCACATAACACACCACATAACAGAACACATAACACACCACATAACACACCACATAACAGAACACATAACACACCACATAACAGAACACATAACAGAACACATAACACACCACATAACACACCACATAACAGAACACATAACAGAACACATAACAGAACACATAACACACCACATAACAGAACACATAACACACCACATAACAGAACACATAACACACCACATAACAGAACACATAACACACCACATAACACACCACATAACAGAACACATAACACACCACATAACACACCACATAACAGAACACATAACAGAACACATAACACACCACATAACAGAACACATAACAGAACACATAACACACCACATAACAGAACACATACCACACCACATAACAGAACACATAACACACCACATAACAGAACACATAACAGAACACATAACACACCACATAACAGAACACATACCACACCACATAACAGAACACATAACAGAACACATAACATAACAGAACACATAACATAACAGAACACATAACATAACAGAACACATAACAGAACAGAACACATAACATAACAGAACACATACCATAACAGAACACATAACATAACAGAACACATAACAGAACAGAACACATAACAGAACACAGAACAGAACACGTAACATAACAGAACACATAACAGAACACATAACATAACATAACATGTAACAGAACACATAACAGAACACATAACAGAACACGTAACGTAACATAACACATAACAGAACACATAACATAACACATAACATAACACATAACAGAACACGTAACATAACACATACAATAACAGAACACGTAACATAACAGAACACGTAACATAACACATAACAGAACACATAACATAACACATAACAGAACACGTAACATAACACATAACATAACAGAACACATAACATAACACATAACAGAACACATAACAGAACACGTAACATAACACATAACATAACAGAACACGTAACATAACACATAACAGATCACATAACAGAACACGTAACATAACACATAACATAACACATAATATAACACATAACAGAACACGTAACATAACACATAACATAACAGAACACATAACATAACAGAACACGTAACATAACACATAACAGATCACATAACATAACACATAACATAACACATAACATAACAGAACACGTAACATAACACATAACAGATCACATAACAGAACACGTAACATAACACATAACAGATCACATAACATAACACATAACATAACACATAACATAACAGAACACGTAACATAACACATAACAGATCACATAACAGAACACGTAACATAACACATAACATAACAGAGCACGTAACATAACACATAACAGAACACATAACAGAACACGTAACATAACACATAACAGAACACATAACAGAACACATAACAGAACACATAACAGAACACGTAACATAACACATAACAGAACACATAACAGAACACATAACAGAACACATAACAGAACACGTAACATAACACATAACAGAACACATAACAGAACACGTAACATAACACATAACAGAACACATAACAGAACACGTAACATAACACATAACAGAACACATAACAGAACACATAACAGTGTATTATATCCAGAAATTAAAAATGTGATTTTATTATTATTCTTTCTAATATGTTGAGGGAGAAATAGCTACTGAAACGCAATAAT